>NC_081385.1:10512640-10770140 GCF_030684315.1 Stegostoma tigrinum | reverse complement strand
CTCTCTCTCTGTCACTCTCTCTCTCTCTGTCACTCTCTCTCTCTCTGTCACTCTCTCTCTCTCTGTGACACTCTCTCTCTCTGTCACTGTCTCTCTCTCTGTCACTGTCTCTCTCTCTGTCACTGTCTCTCGCTCTGTCACTGTCTCTCTCTGTGACACACTCTCTCTCTGTGACACACTCTCTCTCTGTCACTCTCTCTCTCTCTGTCACTCTCTCTCTGTCACTCTCTCTCTCTCCCTCTCCCTCTCTCACACACACTCTCACACTCTCTCTCTCACACTCTCACTTTCTCTGTCAGACTCTCTCTCTGTCAGACTCTCTCTCTGTCAGACTCTCTCTCTCTGTCAGACTCTCTCTCTCTGTCACTGTCTCTCTCTTTGTCACACTCTCTCTCTCTGTCACACTCTCTCTCTCTCTGTCACACACTCTCTCTCTGTCACTGTCTCTCTCTCTCTGTCACACTCTCTCTCTCTGTCACACTCTCTCTCTCTGTCACTCTCTCTCTCTCTGTCTCTCTCTCTCTCTCTCTCTCTCACTTTCTCTGTCACTCTCTCTCTGTCACACTCTCTCTCTGTCACTCTCACACTCTCTCTGTCGCGCTCCCTCTCTGTCGCGCTCCCTCTCTGTCGCGCTCCCTCTCTGTCGCGCTCCCTCTCTGTCGCGCGCCCTCTCTGTCGCGCGCCCTCTCTGTCGCGCGCCCTCTCTGTCGCGCGCCCTCTCTGTCGCGCGCCCTCTCTGTCGCGCGCCCTCTCTGTCGCGCGCCCTCTCTGTCGCGCGCCCTCTCTGTCGCGCGCCCTCTCTGTCGCGCGCCCTCTCTGTCGCGCGCCCTCTCTGTCGCGCGCCCTCTCTGTCGCGCGCCCTCTCTGTCGCGCGCCCTCTCTGTCGCGCGCCCTCTCTGTCTGTCTGTCTCAGACCGTGCACCTGGCTATACCGAGCTCCTTCGAATGGTGGAGTGCCTTTAGTCTCAGCAATGGCCACCAATTCCAGCTGGTGCTGCTGGGCCTACATAGCAGCCAGCCAATCCAGTGGACAGTGCCACTGTACAGTTCCATACTGGAATAGTTACTCTACACCAAGGTAACTGTCACACTCATGGATGGGCTGCCTCTGACTTTGTTATCGGGCTGTAGGGATTCTGCTGCTCTGTAAACTCCAGCCCTTGAGTTATTTATGGCTTTATGTTATCTCCAGGCTTCAACATTTATTTCTAAAACACCCAAATATGATATTCTAACTGGGACTAAACCAATATTTTATGTATGGTGCTACCTCTGCTTTAGCTCCTATTTACAAAAGCTAACTTTTTAAAATAATTTTTTACGCATTAGCTAGTCCTTTAACTTTAAATGTGTTTTACAATCTCATAAAGTGCCTCTGCTCTTTGTATTCCTTGAAATTTTTATCAGTTAATTAGTAATACAGATTTTTGTTTTAGTCATTGCCGGTTAGACCATCGTATATTGCCGATCCCTAATTGTCCAGAGTGCAGTTCAGAGTCAACCACATCACAGGGTCTGGAGTCACATGTAGGCTAGACCAGTTAAGGACGGTGGTTTCCTTCCCTAAAGGACATGGGGAAAACAGATGGGCTTTTCCTGACAATGGGCAGTGGTTTCTTGGTTATCATTAGACTCTTAATTCCAGATTAATTCTAGACCATCTGCGGTCCCCATAACGTTATCGGGCCTGTGGATTAATAGTCTAGTCCTAATACCACCAAGCTGTTACCTTCCTTTACTGTTATTATGTTAAGTTTTAACTAACATCTATCCACTCAACTTCTCTGTTTTCTAAAGTCGCTTACAGTTCTCATTACTCTTATTTTTGAGTTATCTGGTGCAATCTAAAGAACTTTTAATTAACCAGGCCCTCCAGGACTTTGTATTAAGGTGAAACAAAACAGAATTTTTGGCCCATGTACATGCTCTGGAGTCAAACTGTGCAGCTTTATAACGCAGTCTTAGGAGTTTGGCATCGATTACTGTGAGGATTTTGAAGGAAGTCAAGGTGAAGTTTCATCATTTGGAAAAAACTATCAAGGTATGGCAATAGTATCACAATGTAGCAATATAGGTCATAAATTGCAGTGATGTAGTAGATAGAAGTATGAAAACTGTGCTCATGGTTTAAAATGTTCAGACTCTAACAAGAAAGATGGCAGGCTACTGCACATCATATTGTAAGTGCTAGGAAGATCAACGAATGTGCCAGAGGAAGAGTCCCTATGTACTAAATTATTGTGCCTCAATTATAACTGCTTTTATGCTTGATGGGGTGTCTTGGCTTTATTAGGAGAAATCATTAATTGAAAATGTAGTATTAAATGGAGCTGGGGAGTGAGGGTGTGGTTCGTGTTATGTTCTCAGAGCTGTTGGGCATTAGGAAGTTATATGGATGTGGGATCTGCAATTCACTGATATATATACAGACAAGTGAAATAGAATTTGTGCCATATGTTGCTTTGAACTTATTCATTTACACCATTTGTATGTCCTTAATAGTTTAGTAAATCAGTAAAGTTTCAAACTGGAAATTGTGCTTATATTCTGCTGACGTCCCATTTATTCTGTTCACAGGGCGATGGAATTGAAGTGGTCTTCACTGTTTACCTATACGTAAAAAGGCACCAGTAATCAAAGAATCAACTTCCATCCATGCTTTTGCACTAAACAACAGCATGAGTCCTCCTAGATGAAGAAATATAGGGCAACATTGAGAATGAGAGGAGTTAGAAATGGATGAAGTGGCCAGGAAGGATAGGGCAAAAGTTTGATGTACAGCTAGCTGATTCTGAGCTGATTCTGGATACAGATTTTAAATGGCTGCCCTTCACTGAACGGTGTTAACCACAAGTGGACAGTATTCAGCAATAACATGCCTACACACACATGCAATTGTGAGGAGTTGCAACTATTGTGCAGGAAGCAACATTAATGACAGTTGTATTGATGACGACTGTAACACAGACATGATCCTAGTTACAAAAGTATCTTTCATGAATGGTTAAATTTTGGGATCTGAGCTCAAAGTACCACTTGCTAAATTCAGAACACTTGAAGAATAATTACAAATAACCACGTAAAACTATTTTGAAATTTTGTAGGTGCCTGTCCTTGTATCATTTGTACAAATTAATGGCCATTACTATTTTTAAGTGCCGGAGTGATCATTTGCAAATTACACTTTTCATCTTTGAAGGATCCTTTGCAAACCATTGCTTCCAAATACAGTGAGTCCACAGTGGATTCGGTTTAAGGCTTCTGCCTCTGATGCAGGTTTATCAACATAAATCAGAATCTAGTGGGACTTTTTGTATCTCATAAAGTTCTCCTATTGACTACCCACTACAGCTACTGCATCACTGAGAGGAACACTCATACATGTGATAATAAATAGTAACTGCCAAACCTACTGCACACTTGCACCATGTATACTCAAAAACTGAATAAAGTGAGTGAGCTTTCAATGTAACTGGTTGTCTGTATTTTGTGCAAAATAGAAAACTTCTGGCTCTGTGAAGAAACACTGCTAAAATGTGAATACAGCTCTTAACAAAGCGAAGCAAGTTAAGCAACAGACAGACTTGTCATTGTGTGTGTACATACAGTATGTCTAGTAAGGAGTACCTGTGCCTAGTTGTTCATTATGACTTGGTTTGAAACTGCCCAATCTCATTTCATATAGGACCCTTCTAATTAACAGTGAAAGGGGATATTCATCCTGTCACTCTCTGCTGGATTCATTTACAGAACATGGCCGTAAGAAGGCAGTGCACAAACCCACTGTATCACTGAGTATTGAGAGTGATTTATTTCAAAAACAGGAAATCACATTTGATATGCTTTCGTGATTAGTAAATCAATTAATAAAAGAGCAAGAGAAAATTAGTTTTACTAATGTTTTCCCAAGTAGACTTCAGCCCTGAGGATTGACTTATAACTGAAGAAAAAGCTAACTGAATTCTGCTGGAGGCAGGTCAAGTAAGTGTTTGTTGAGATCTCAAACAATAATAGTTAACTGAGTTGGAAATTGATCCTCTTTGGGCCTCCTGTAAATTTATATATCATGAACTCAAGCCATTAGATCATGATATGACAATAGTATAAGCTCTCAGTAAGGTAACATATATTTTGAAATGTGGTATAATTTGACCTCCAAGTTACCCATTTGGTTCTGAGCTATTTTAATGAGTAGATATTATTTTCTTGTGGACATGGGTTGAATAGACCAAAATCAATACAAATTACCTACTTAACAATTGAATTTCCTTGTTCTTTTCATGATTACGTCATTTAAATTGCATCTTGATGGATGCATGAATAGGAACAATTTAGGGGAATATGGGGCAAATGCTGACAAATGAGACCAGATTAGTTTAGGATATCTTGTCAGCATGTACCAGGTACCCTATAGAGCCTTGAGCAGGATGAACACAGCAGGCCAAGCAGCATCTCAGGAGCACAAAAGCTGACGTTTCAGGCCTAGACCCCTCCTGAGATGCTGCTTGGCCTGCTGTGTTCATGCAGCTCTACACTTTGTTATCTTGGATTCTCCAGCATCTGCAGTTCCCATTATCACCCTATAGAGTCTGTTTCTTGTGCATTGTGACTGTATATATGGAGTTTAATTTCCAATGCTGGCCATTATGTACCAATTTTCTATGTATTCTCTATGCATTCATTCAAATTTTACCTCTGATTCTCCATAAGATCTGTATGTCACATGAACATTTAGTAAATGTATTTCATATATATACAAATACTAAACTTTGTATTGTAAGTTGGGTGAATCTACGTATTTTGCTTGTGCTCAGGTGATTATTGAGCCCAGGCTGTTGCACCAGGTTCCAGCCTAATGCAGTATAGAGGTGGCTTTGTTGTAAAGCACTCATAAAAGCCAAATGTTCTGCATTACATTACTGAAGATTCAGCCGCTTACGCAAAATTTAATGAACTATCCATCGTGTGGTTAATAACATGCAAATTAAATTCTTATTTTGTCAAAAAAGTGATTATGTATATTAGGATGTTTTGTACACCAATCCTAGCCTATGCAAACAGACTTTCAGAATGTAGGAATGGGTTGAAAAATCCATTTCCAATCTTAAACTGTCCCAAACGTGTGTTTGTAACTAATGCAAAAAGTTAATTTACAGTGTATTTTGTGTATTCATGTTCTACACAGTAGGAATAATGGTGTACATTTTTTGACTACAAGGATTCTGATTTGCATAGTGAGAAACTTCATGCTTTCTCTGTAGGCATGTTTGTTAATTACACCTGTTCCTTTCAGAATGTGAGCACTTGATTCGACATATGCTTGTGCTAGATCCAAGCAAACGCTTATCTGTGGAACAGATCTGCAAACATAAATGGATGAAGATAGGAGATCCTGACCCAGAATTTGATAGGGTAAGAATGTTTCAATACTACAACAATATTCTATATTGATTAATCTTCAATTCTCCCCCACTTAAAAAGTTTATTCTTCTATAAAACCTGTAATTAAAAAAGACAACGAATGATTCTGGAGTTCACTTGACTGATTCCTGGAATGGCAGAATTATTGTAACAGAACTGTTTGCATTGAATATATATTTGCCTTGTGGGACGTGGGCATCATTGGCTGGTCAGCATTTGTTGTCTGTCCCTAGTTAAGCATGTATTCAATAGAGTTTAGAAGAATGAGAGGGGATCTTGCTGAAATGTGTGAGATTCTGACAGGACTGGACAGGTTGGATGGACAGATGATGTTCCCAAATCTAGGGTGTCTAGAACAAGTGGTTGCGGTCTTAGATGTAAGTTAGGCTATTGAGAACTGAGATGAGTAGAAATTTCTTCACTCAGAATATGGTGAACCTGTGGAATTCTCCCCTACATCAAGTTGAATACCAAAAAAAGTAGACCTCTAGTCATTAAAGGCATCAAGGGTAGTGGGCATTAAGGGTAATGGGGAGTGAGCAGGAGTACGTCATTGAGATAGTGGATCAATCATGATCATGTCGAATGGTAGACTAGGCTTGGTGGATCAAATGGCCTACTCCTGTGCCTATTTTCTTTGTTTCTGTGAGCCTGATCATGGATTTTTGTTTGACTGTAGTGCCGTAATTGTTATTGTATAGGAGGCATTCTTCTAGCATGACATTAAATTGGATTCCTTTGCCCCATAGTGAAACACCACATGAAACTATGTAGTGTCTTGGTCCAAGATTTTATATGCTTTATAATTGAGGTAGGACTGCTTTAGTGGGCTTCCTTTTTTAATCAAATACATTTTGGGGCTTCACAGATTAGTGAAAATATCAAAGAAAAGCAAAGCCCAAAATACTGACAGCACTGAAGTATTGGTGCAGGCATTGTCCTTCAGATGCTAAACTAAGGTCCCATCTGTTGTTTAGATCAATGGAAAAAAGATCAAAGATTGTGGAATGTCCCTCAGCACCCTGGTCAGTATTTATGCTTCAACTAATGCAACCAACAACAAATAAAAAGAAATTGTATCATTTCTTTCATGATCCCAGGACATCTCAGCACTAATACTTGAAATAAAGTAACATTTATATTTAAATGTATTAGTCAATTTTGTAACCAGTAGCAATAAGAAATGAATTACCGTTTTAGTGTTGTTTGTTGAACGATAAAAGTTGATCTATTATACGCTATGGGTGCTTTGACAGAATGTTGCAGGATCTCTTGCATTTACTTGAGAGGTCAAACAGTGCCTAATTAAACAGCTAATCTTAAAGACAGCATCTCCAATATGCAATACTGCATTAGAGTAAGATCCTTGACCAAACCGTTAAACCTCTAGAGCTGAATATATGAACATACAAACTGGAACAAGAGTAAGCCACTCTCAGTAAGATCAAGTCTGATCCAATTTTAACCTCAAGTTTACATCCCCCAAAAATCTTTCATTCCCTTGGTAATCAACAAACTATCAATCTCTGCCTTTAAAGATTCTGCACCAAGTCTTCTGGTCAAGAGAGAAGAATGCTGCAACTGACCTGAGTCTTAAGCTCAGTTGACTGAACATTTATTTCATTATTTGTGGGCCTATGATGTCTGCAAATTGGCTGCATGTATAGCAACAGCAATTGCACTTCTAAATAGTTAACTGACTGTGAAGAACTTTGGGAAGTCCAATAGAGATGAAAGGTGCTACAAAGAATTCAAGTTTATGCTTTCTTCTGTGATAGAAACCTCCAGTGAAATTGAGTGAATTAGTTACAATCTAGTTGATTCCTATTTTTCCATCTCATTGATGTGATTGCATCTGCATCTCCTTTTCCAAACTGGCATTTTATACAATGGAAAGTGGTCATTATTGTTCTGTAACTTACGTCACAGATGCTGTTGCCATTTAATTTTATTTTCCTAAGAATGTGAATGCAAAATACTGGCGATCTGAAATAAAAGCAGAAATTGCCAGATAAATTCCGCAGGTTTTTGATGAAGAGGAGTTATATTGAACTCTAAATGTTACTGTTTCTCTCTCCTGTAAATGCTGCCAGATATGCCGAGTTTCTCTAACACTTTCTCCAATTATATTTGTGTTTAGTTTCCATTATTAATATTTAAGTACCTGTAAAATGCTCCAGAGTTGAAAACAAAGTTATACTTTTTGTGCTTTCCATAGTTAATATCAGAATCTAAACAAATCAAAGTGGAAATCAAGACAGAACCGCTGAATGAGCAGGTACTCATGTACATGACAGAGTTGGGTTTGGAAAGAGAACGCACACTACAGGTACCGCAGTAATCTTAAGATGTTTATATATGTGTTGTGTAATTACTGCCTTTTGTAGTGCAAGGTTATTTCTATTTCATTTACATTATAATCTACTTTTTGTTTATTTATGTTCATTTTTGTTCATTTCTAGTCATTGAAGACAGATGGCTATGATCATTTTGGTGCAATTTATAGCCTGCTATGTGACAAGCTAAAACGACACAAGACATTGCGGATCTCTGCACCTCCTAGTGTACCTCGCACTATGCCCTTCCAGTCGCCTGCAAATGTCCAGGTAATGTGTCATTGATGTCCAAGTGATTGTGGTATATTACAATATGCCCTCCACTTCTTTGATAATGTGTTTATTAGGAAATGCTGCGTTCTACCATATTGCACAGATGCTTTGGAGTTTGCAAGTACTTTCAGTTTTGAAATTGATGGAAATGTCCCCAAAAACTACATAGAATGTACACCACAATTATCATGTGGCACATCTAGGTTTCTATGCATAAGGTTACTTATTTCAGTTTATATACTGGGTCAGGTAGAGGAAAGAAAACAGTTTGAGATGAATACTTAAGTATGTAGGGTGACCTAGCTATTGACCATACTTGAAATTAAGGCCTAATAAGGACTGGCAGCAAAACAGAAATGGCATTGGTGAAGTTCTAGTTTCTGTTTGAATGTCACCACCCCATTTCCTGAATGTTTCCTGCAACTTGTTAAAAATGTAGTGAGAGACTAATTGTGGAAACTGGTCTCTGCTTAGCTTCAATAAAAATGCTGTTCTTATTACTTCATGAATTTGCTTAATTAAGCTTATTTGCTTCATGAAATTTCTGATCATTGTGGAAAACCAGTTTTGAAGAAATGTTTTCAATCTTTGATTCTAAGAGTTGTTTCAGGAGTTGTAAGTTATAGGAATTTTAGATTTGTATCTCTGCCATACATTAATCCTTCCAAAGTAATTTCCTCCACATCTAAGAACTGAAAAGGAGTGAATCTACTACCTGTTTTTGACCTGCATATATCTTTGTGTTGGAGAATATTTTAAACTTTCAAAATATAACCACTTAATTTTGCACATGAGTTTGATATGCAGCCCAATCAATTATTGTTAGTTGGTTTGGTTGACTTTGTTTTTGTTTTGCTTCACTTTCTTTTATTATGCCTTTATCCATGTGCATTACTTTTTAAAGTTACCTGTTCACTCGTGATGAACATGTAACTGGTTGTCCAACATTTACTGTCCTTTTCTAGTTGCCCTTGAGAGGATGTTCGTGAGCTGCAATGCGAGCTTACACCACTGCAGACCGTGTGCTCTAGTATCTATATGCTTGAGAAGAGTTTAGGGACTGGGAGGTTGTGTCATCACACGGTTCTATATTGGTCCTGTTCTTTAAAAGGGCATCAAGTCGTTTATAACAACAGGGAAAGATTTAGATTCTTTCTCTTTCTCTAAGGTCAACTGTCTAGTTTATTGGGTATTACATCCTGAAGTCTCAGGTTGGTTGACAAATTTGAAACCCAATGAAGCCATAGCATAAATCTCTACAGTTTTATTTGTCACCCGATGTGTGAAATAAAGAACAAAGAACAAAGAAACCTACAGCACAGGAACAGGCCCTTCGGCCCTCCAAGCCTGCGCCGATCAAGATCCTCTGTCTAACCTGTCATCTATTTTCTAACGGTCTGTGTCCATTTGCTCCCTGCCCATCCATGTACCTGTCCAAATATATCTTAAAAGACGCTAACGTGTCTGCGTCTACCACCTCCACTGGCAACGCGTTCCAGGCACCCACCACCCTCTGTGTAAAGAACTTTCCATGCATATCTCCCTTAAACTTTCTTCCTCTCACTTTGAACTCATGACCCCTAGTAATTGAGTCCCCCACTCTGGGAAACAGCTTTTTGCTATCCACCCTGTCTATACCCGTCATGATTTTGTAGACCTCAATCAGGTCCCCCCTCAATCTCCGTCTTTCTAATGAAAATAATCCTAATCTACTCAACCTCTCTTCATAGCTAGCACCCTCCATACCAGGCAACATCCTGGTGAACCTCCTCTGCACCCTCTCCAAAGCATCCACATCCTTTTGGTAATGTGGCGACCAGAACTGTACACAGTACTCCAAATGTGGCTGAACCAAAGTCCTATACAACTGCAACATGACCTGCCAACTCTTGTACTCAATACCCCGACCAATGAAGGAAAGCATGCCAGATGCCTTCTTGACCACCCTATTGACCTGCGTTGTCACCTTCAGGGAACAATGGACCTGAACACCCAGATCTCTCTGTTCATCAATTTTCCCTAGGACTTTTCCATTTACTGTATAGTTCGCCCTTGAATTTGATCTTCCAACATGCATCATCTTGCATTTGCCCAGATTGAACTCCATCTGCTATTTATCTGCCCAACTCTCCAGTCTATCTATATTCTGCTGTAATTTCTGACAGTCCCCTTCACTATCAGCTACTCCACCAATCTTAGTGTCGTCAGCAAACTTGCTGATCAGACCACCTACACCTTCCTCCAGATCATTTACATATATCACAAACAACAGTGTTCCCAGCACAGATCCCTGTGGAACACCACTGATTGAATTCTTTATATCTGACATGTTAATCATACACAGTGCAAGTTTGAATCTTTTATGACAGTAAAATCAGATACAGCATGCAGTGGTTTAGCACAACAATACTTTTGGTTCCTGATTCATTTTTCAATAAATAAACCATTGTGCAAAAATCCAGGCATACATCAAAGCTTACACAGAATGCTAACACAAGGGACAGTACACAACCTGTTAAAGAAAAGGGGGCACGGCTATCATCAGTAATGTTTACAATATTTTTATTAATTGAAACAGTGTCTAGAAATGAATTTTATTGGACCTGGAAGAGTTGGAAATAAATCATCGGACGTGTAGAAAATAGCAAGCGTGCCACTTGACATATTATACTGAGATGGACCAAGAGGCGGACAGCTAACCAAATCCTCGGAAGCAGTTTGGCATTTAGCTACTTTTTTCAAGCTATAAAAGTCTTGGTTAAACTTGCAACTCAAGTTAAATCTATGTTCAAGCAGATTTACACTTGGCCTCAGCAAGATGAGGAAAGCCTCGGGCTGAAAAGTGCCTGTCACCTACCTGCAGCTGTATCATTTTGTCAGTGATACAGAGGTGGAAGATGGCCCCTGAGCTACTGAAGTCTCTTTGAGTCTCAACCTGCTGCTGGCACTTTACCAGTAATACGTGGGTGCTCTGCCACATGGGTTGACCACCTTCTGAGTCTTGGTGGTATTTTCATTGAAAGGACTCGTAACTAGCTCATGAAGACCCTTATAGCAATAGTTGCCTTTGCAGTAACCCTTCCCTATCCCTCATCCCTTGCTCTTACAAAACAATCCACCATACAGGGTCTGCTGACTGGTCCCTGTGATTAATTCAATATAGTTACCTTGCTGTAAGGGCAGGGTCCATCACTGTATCATCTGGGTGCAGTCCCAATGGTAGCTACCACCTCTGTTGATGCTGCTGGATTTTCCAGCCCACTAGTTGCAGGTAGCTATTGGAGTGGGTTCTCCTGCCTTAAAAGGACAGCTGCTCATTAACTACACAATGGACCTGAAATCCATCTAGGGCTCTCTTGCTTAACCGAAATGCAGTTGGCCATGGCTTTTTGATCCATCAGAATTGCTCACTTGTGTATACAGCAGCTTAGTTTTGTGTTGTTAAAGAAAAATGTCCACTTTCTGTGTAAGTCAGAATATATCATTTCACAACTCAGAATCCAAGTGTGATAAATGCTTATTCCCTATAATAATTTTTGTAGTGCATGATTCTGAAACAACTATTAATTTTTCTCCATGAAAATGCTTTTAACAACTTTTTACAATTTCTTTCATTGGTATTTGTGTCATATCGCTATGCAGAAATGGACTGCTATATTTACTTAAGCACAAACAGTGACAACAATTTGACGGTAATTAATGAGTTTCTAGTGAGCTTTGTCACAAGAACATTAAAACATTAGGAACCAAGAAGATAATTGAATCCATTGAAACTCGTTTTCATCACAGCATCAAATGATGCTTTTAGCAACTACTCACTCATAGTAGGAATTGCAGATGCTGGGAGTCTGAGATAACAAGGCGTCGGGCTGGATGAACACAGCGGGCCAGGCAGCATCAGAGGAGCAGGAAAGCTGATGTTTCGGGTCTGGACCCCTCTTCAGAAACAGGGGAGGGAAAGGGGACTCTGAAATGAATAGAGAGAGGGGGAGGCAATGATGGAAGGTTGATAAAGGAGAAGATAGGTGGAGAGAAGATGGACAGGTCAAGGATGCAGGGAAGGAGCCAGTAAAGGTGAGTGTAGGCAGGGAGTTGGGATGGGGGTTGGTCAGTTGAGGGAAGACAGACAGATCAAGGGGGTGGGGGTGAGCTCCACACGCCCCACTAGCCCCACCACTCTCGGCACTTTTCTCTGCAGCCGCAGGAAGTGCTGCACCTGCCCCTACACCACCTCCGTCACCCCTCTCCCAAGCCCCAACAAAACCTTCCACATTAAACAGATGTTCACCTGCATGTCTGCTAACGTGGTATATTGTATCCACAGTTCCCGATGTGGCCTCCTCTACATTGGGAAAACGAGCGGTGGTTAGGAGACCACTTTGTCGAACACGTGTGCTTGGTTCATTACAAACGACTGCACCTCCCAGCCGCAAACCAGTTCGACTCCCCCTCCAACTTCTTGGACGACATGTCCATCCTAGGCCTCCTCAGTGCCACAACGATGCCTCCCGAAGGTTGCAGGAACAGCACCTCCTATTTTGCTTGGGAACCGTGCAGCCCAATGGTCTCAATGTGGACTTCACAAGCCTCAATATCTCCCCGCACCCGACTTTATCCTAGGACCAGCCCAGCTCATTCCCGTATCCTTGATCCTTCTGTCTTTTCTCCCACCTATCCGCTCCTCCCACGTCACTGACCAACCCCCACCCCCACACCCTACCTACTAGCCTCATCCCCGACACCTCTGTGTACAATTCAGTATCTTGTACATTTCATACAAATCTTACTTCACTTACCTTGGTTGTAACCAGTAAAGATTTCATGTATCCTTCTATTTTATTTTTGTATTTGTCACTTATCCTAGAGCATGTATCATTTTTATTTTATGTGACTTGGCACTAAAATTATACTGTAGTCTTACTTGAACATTGTAAAGTATTAATATCACTTTAGCAGACTTCTTTGTTGTTGTACTGTGTGTTTGAATATTTTAATAATTTATCTCTGAGATCGAATGAAGTAAGTATACTTGTTGATTATTACTTGTTATTCCTCCAGAAAATGTTGTAAAGCAGATACCAGTATTATTTTTTTTTCTTTATTCGTTCACTGGATGAGGGTGTCACCGGTTATGCGGCATTTTTTGCCCATCTCTAATTGCCCAGAGGCAGTTAAGAGTTACCTACTTTGCTGTGGTTCTGAAGTCACATGTAGGCCAGATCAGGTAAGGATGGCAGTTTCCTAAAGACATTAGTGAACCAAATGGGTTTTTCCGACAATTGACAATGGATTCATGGTCATTATTAGATTCTTACATCCAGATATTTATTGAATTCAAATTCTACGGCAGGATTCGAAATCAGGTCCCCAGAATGTTATCTGGGTCTCTGGATTACCAGTCCAGTGATAATACCACTAGGTCATTGCCTCATACTTGAATGTGGAGTTTATACATGATTCATTCAGGCTCATAATGTTTAAAAATAGAGATACTATTCTTGTGACATTCTGATTTAATTTCCATTGATTTTTCCATAATAACCAATGTTCTACAAGTTGTTCAGCTTGTCTCCTTCTGCACCGCAGCCTACGTAACATGACTTTCCAGGGACTTATTTGTCCTAATTGCCACAGATTATGCCTTAGCTGTAGTGAATTCCAAATTTCCTGTAATGTTAGTTTTGTACAGAAGTTGATTATAAAGTTAAAATTATGCTCCATTGAATACTTCCAGAAACTGTTAACTAAATCATATAACTATTTTATCTTTATTACCACTTTAAACATTGAGCTCCAAAATATGAACAACATTTTAGCATACAGTGCTTATCTATAAGTTCCTCTTTACATCTCTAAGTTCTTTCTTATTTTAATCTAAACATTGCTGTACAAAGTGCATCTATTATTATTCTCTCCCTACTTTTTTGATTTTATGTCATTTTTAAAATTTTAATGTAACATTTGAATTAGTCTTCTGGAAAGGATTTCCTTGGATTTTACAATATTTATAATCGTAGATATGTTCCATTCTACCTCAACTGAGGCATATTTCTTTGAAAGTTTCCAGATACATCAGTTTATTTGCACATTCCTTAGGGATGTTCCACGTTATATGAATCCACTGTTGATTTTACTGGTACCAGTATTCATTAGCATCATATTGTGGTCATTAGTCACTGGAAATTCCACTATTGTTTGGTGTGGATTGTGTTCTGATCATTTACAAGAACCAGATGAAGAAACAAATTGTCCTTAGCAAAGTCAATGAATATTTGATCCATTAAACACTTTGCTGCCACATCTACTTTCATTCCGTACAAGCATACTTATCCCTGAAACAAAAGGTTAAGAGTTGAAATCCCATTTTAGGACACCAGCGCACTATCTGTCCAACACTTCTGTGTGGTTCTGAAGGACTACTACAGTGTCATGGCAAATTATTAAACTGTGAATCTGCCAAACTATTCAAGTGGAATTTTCTTAAAAATCTATTACATTTTGAAAAGAGGCAAATTCTCTGTGCTGTGATCAAGATTTAAGCCACAACCAGTGCTAGCAAAATAGATAATTGACAATTTCTTTCATTGGTATTTGTGTAATATAGCTATGCAGAAATGGGTGCAATATTTACTTAAGTAAAAACAGTGACAACAATTTGACGGTAATTAATTAGCTGTTGAAAGCTTTAGAACCTTCCAATTATGTGAAAGATGTTTTGCGTAAATTTAATTACACTTCACACCGCATCTATGGATTCTGTTATCATGTTTCCTTTCACTCAATATAAAAGGGAGTAGGAGCAAGCATAGGCCATTGGCCTTTGAGCCTATCCAGCTGATATAAAGGCCGTGGCTGAGCTTGTTTCAATTCCATTTTATTTTATGCTGTTAGTGTCCATTTAATAATATTTAATTTTGCACAGCTCATCTCATGCTCCTCGTTAACCAAGGCAACAATTCTTTCTGGTATCTGCTGGAATATCAATTTATTATTTTAATTTCCTAAGTTACTTCACTGTCAGTGCTTTTCTATCTACTGCTGCATTCCTTACCTCTGCATATTGATTCACAGTGTTGAAATTCTTCTAACATCATTGTTTGATGCGGGATTTGTGTCACTCACTTGAATTCTTACTGATTAGGGCTTTTGGCCTGTGGTATCTAATTACTTTTTTAACTAGTGTTCATCAATTACTGAGTCTTTGTTTTCTTGGCTTGGAATTATTTTCTCCTTCATGTTATTCTTACCCTTCTCCTCAGGCTCTAGTTACCTGTGATTAAATTTTTATTCCATCATCCTGCCTTCCTTTACGTTGTAATTGTTTCCTAACCTGGCCAGGGATTGTACTCCATGTCCTATTTAGCCATGACCAATTGTAATGTACGTGCTGAAATATTTTGAACAATGATTATACCATGAAATAAATCCCCTGTTGACACCTATACCTGTATGAAAACCTATTAACTCTGACTTTTGTGTTGAGAATGACATTTTGGAGAAACTGATCACTTCTTTTCTGACTTTCCTATGCTCTTTAACACCAGGCTGAGCAAACAGGTAACACACTGAGTCTAAATGTGCCACAAGTGCAGCTCATCAACCCAGAGAACCAAATAGTGCAGGTCAGTTATGAGACCCTTACAGTATCATTAGATGTTTTTGGTAAATGCACATATGTTCACGTGTGATTTATTTTAATCTATTCTATTTGAGATCGCCAAACAGTTTGACCTCTTAAGGTCACATTGCCCAGATTTATATTTTAAAAAACAAAAATTCTGAGAATCTCTATTCTGTTGTGTTCTTTTAAGGGATTACTCATTTTTCTTTCATGTTATAAAATTGAGGGAAAATATTAAGAATCTTTCCTTGATAATGATTTTGAGGAGCATAAATGAAAATCTTAGCCTATTGGATTAACTTTATGGGAGTTGCCTACATCCACTTTGAGAAAAAGATTGGGTTTGAGTTAAACAAGTCTCTCCGTTATGAGTCAGAAGAATTGACTGATACAGACACTAATCACTCTGGCACAAATTTCTCATGCTAACAAAAAACAGGGATAAAATTAGTGTAACTACTTTGGAGAGCAATGGCCATTCTGCTTATCAGGCCATTTCTTTCTTAGATCATGCCATGCTTAAATTCCCTAAACATCCTCAGACCGCAAGGCTCTCTTCCTAACGCCCTTTGAGTCAAGTAGATGCAGTCTCCTCCTTTCCTGATTTATTATATTTGCTGAAAATATGCTGGGCATACTTCTCACTGAAATTCTGTTAATATCTGCAAAGGATATTAACTAAGGCCAAAGTTATTGCAAAAGCAATTTTAAACAAGGAACTAGTTGCTGGGCTAGAAAACAGCATAGAATTTTGACTGACAACATGTGAAATGCATAGTTCTCAACTCGTCATCTTGGTTGATATTTTTTCTTATAGTTCAATTACAATGTCGAGTGCTGATAAAATACTTTTATAATATTTCGAATAACTGAAGGGTTAATTGCATATAACTATGGGTTGGACATTTGATTTTTGATCTGACCCTTAAGTATTGTGAATTAAATGATAATCATGAAATTTGACTTATTTCCAAATCTTAGCTGTAAAATAAAAGAAACCAGAGCGAGCATTTTATTTTTGAGATTATTTAATAGGTGTTACATTGGGCGGGGAAAAAGGCACAAGTTGTACTTGTAAAAAAAATGCCAGCCCAAAGTAAAAATGTACTGACTATGTAAAATGAGTAATTTGTTATTATATCAATTCATCCAGAAATTGTCATTTTGACTAAACTCCAGAATTCTGTGTATTCAAGCAGCAATTGGTGATGTGCATGGTAAATGTAGAGATTTCATAGGATTTGTCCCCAGAGTGTTATGCAATGCCAGTCACCTTTTGTAGTATTGAATGGAGATTTAACAAACTCTGTAGATTCCAACCAAAATCAAGGTAATTTGTCCCAAAGCCTATGTAATCTATCAATGGGAATTTTAGTAGAAATCAAATGTGTAAAATACCTTGCTGAGTTAATCTCCTAATTCTTGGAGTTAATTGCTGGGACGTTCCATGTATATTTTGTTACCCTGCAAATAATCTACAATTACTAGCTGGAATTAGACAGTGAAATGTTACATCAGCACTTTTTTTTTAAATGTGTAGAAAGTGTTTACAATACTTTCGGTTGAAAAATGCTGTCTGTGCTATTCTGATCTTTAAATCTCTTTTGAAAAATATAGCCAACATAATATTTGTGAGCTACTTAAGTTAGTTATCCTTTTAAAGTCTGATGTATGGTGGTCTTCTAAGTGACTTTGTGAACCTCATGATGTTTTCCTGGCTAGTTATTGGAACATATATTTTGTAATTCAGTTTTCACTGCTAGATCTTCCACTGTCCGTCCTGATGAGCATTGGCTTAATTATATCATTTTAATCCAGTGCATACTTTTATAGTGTTAACCAAGCATTGATTTCTAAACTGTATAGGTCTATTAATATTTCACAGCCAAAACATGTAAACTTTTATTTAAAATATAACTTGTGGGGCTGGTTTAGTTACGATGGCTAACGTTGGCAGTGATTGATCGTATAGCAATGAATTCTGTTAGTTAGTTGTAATGTTGGTCTTCTTTCCTAGACTGATGGCAATATGAATCTAGATAGTGATGAAGGTGAAGAACCATCACCAGAGGCACTGGCACGATACCTATCCATGAGAAGACATACTGTTGGCGTTGCAGATCCCAGGTTAGTGTTATCAACGTGATTAATTTGCTAACATATTCAATATAAACACTTGTGGATTCAAGGATCATCTTTGTTTCACACATATGTGTGAATAGATATTAGGGAATTCAACAAACTGTAATTGTGCTGAATGGCACTGTTTTAAAGAAATGCGAAAAGTTTAAACATTTGCATCGAAATGAAGGAAAGATGGCATGGCATTCTATTGCATTTGTTTTGTTCCAATCAGGCATAGTACCTATCACTAAATGTTAGAATACTAAATAATTGATTTTGATATTGTAATGGTATTAAGCTCAATATAATTTGTGTGCTCAGAAAGACTGGGAGGGTGAGAAACAGAGAAACAGCGCATGAAGAATGGCAATTGCATGGCATTGGAGAGTTGGGGATGATGGCATTGAGGAAGAGAGCAATGTGTATCCAAGGTGACAAACAGCAGGTGAAAATGTACTGGACTGCAGCAACAGTTAGGTACACTTATATACTCGTGTGTTGGAAGGAAATTTGGACCAAGTGCAATTTTTAACACTGAGAGATGTTTTAGGGTTGAATATTGTGTTACTGGAAAACTTTGCAGGTCAGCTGGTTTATAGGTTTGGGTAGCAGCTCTTCTTCTGGCTTATTGGATAAATGCATGACTTGGCAAAGCCAAGTGAGGCGTTGCGTCAAGAAAGTTCAATTTTCAGTGTCAGATCTGAGTCCTCTGCCAGAATGATGATGGATATGTTCTAGCTGACATCAGCAATTTTGAGCTATGGAGAAATTGTGTAACTTTCTTGCCTAGAGTTATTATTAAGTGACTTCTGCTTGCAATTTTTAACATTATGTAGCTGTCAAGTAAGAAACAGGATCAAGTCATGATACTCACCATTGGTCTCCACTGATCATGCTGACAGTCATTCTTTAGACTTGCATTTCAAGAATATCATCAGGCCAGGAAACCAGAGAGTTGCCATTCTGATAGAACAATGTAAAATATGATTGGTAGCTTTAGAAGAGAGGGTGGAGTTCAATATCGGATGAAACTTAACAATTTAATAAATGTTAAATGTTTTTGATGTAGAACTGAAGTTACAGAAGATCTGCAGAAATGCCACCTACCTGGTTTCCCACGTGTCATGCCTCAGGCTCCTTTCCTTCAGGTTGTTCCAAATGTTAATCTCATGCAGAATATGCTACCTACACAGAACCTGCAGCCAGCCACACAGTTGGAGTACAAGGTATGGGTGTTCCTGCTGCAAAATATTTAATCAATTATGAACTTGAAGTTTAACTAAGTTATCAAAAACAAAGTTGCTGGAAAAGCTCATCAGGTCTGGCAGCATCTGTGAAGGAGATTCACAGATGCTGTCAGACCTGCTGGGCTTTTCGAGCAACATTGTTTTTGTTCCTGATTTACAGTATCTGCAGTTCTTTTGGTTTTTAACTAAGTTATCATTGTGTTCCTGCTGTTGATGCCTCTGAACAAATCAGTACTTCAACATTGCCTCTAGCAGGCACCCAGAAGTAATGCACGTATTTTCAGGGTGTCCAAGTAAAAATGTAAAATGTTTCGGGAATATTTCCACTTTTTAAATCAATTCAAAGATTAAGGTGGTAGCATGACCAGTTTTTTTCATTTGTTCATGCAATGTCTTGGTCAGATCAGCATTTTGTGCCTAAACTTAGTTGCCCAGAGCATTGCTGGGAATCACATGTAGGCCAGACCAGGGAAGGAGGACAGGGCATTAGTGAACCAAGTGGGTTTTTACAACAACAACAGAAACAAAGTTGCTGGAAAAGCTCATCAGGTCTGGCAGCATCTGTGGAGGAGAAAACAGAGTTAACATTTCAGGTCCGGTGACCCTTCCTCAGAACTCAGTTCTGAGGAAGGGTCACCGGACCTGAAATGTTAACTCTGTTTTCTCCTCCACAGATGCTTCCAGAACTGATGAGCTTTTCCAGCAACTTTGTTTTTGTTCCTGATTTACAGCATCCACAGTTCTTTTGGTTTTTATTCGGGTTTTTACAACAATTGACGGTGGTTGTACAATAATCATTCAAAAGTTTTTTTTATTCCAAACTTTTATTGAATTCAAATTTCACCATTGGCTAGACTGCATAATAATGTCCAGAGAAAATTAGCCTGGGGTTTTGGATTGCTAGTCTAGTGACATCACATTTTGCTGTTTCCTCCCATAAATCAAGTATAAGTACAGGTTTGAGTATGTGAATGTTAACTAGAGATATAACTAACACTACTTAATTAAACTAAAGGGCCATAAAGAGAATACTAATTTGTTGTACTTTTAGTGTGGAGCTTTACCTGTTAAAAGCTTATATTTGAATATGGTTAGTACATTCCAAGATTTTTAATCTATTAACATGAATGAGTGCAAGCTTCTGAGTTAACTCTGCCTAATAATCTAATGTTACATGATGAGATCTCCACTGTAAACAAATGTAATTTTAAAGTTTACTTATTCAAACTTTCTGAATCATCAATACCTAGTTAAATAAATGGGTTTCAATTCTATTAAAAATTCTGGACTCTGAATGGGGGACACAATGTGAGACGTAGAATTCTTTAGGGCTTGTCTGAAGAGATCTTTTGGGAACAGGATACGGTTTGTGTGCTTGTTAGTGAAATAGTTCAGTTAAAGAAAAAGAGCCCTGAAAAATGCATTGAAGTGTCAGAGATTATGGGTGGAATTTGACACTGCCTTTCTCCCCGCAGGAGGCATAATTAGAGATGAGTGTAGAGAAGACTAGTGTGAAAATAGATAATAGCCTGCCCATTCTGAGGCAAACTTTGTATAGTCACTTAAGGGATGATGGGTGTAGGGAAATGGGGATGGTCCATTATTCTTTCATGACTCTCAACAGAAATATATCCCTGTAAGGAAGAAGGATTCTAAGAAGGGGATAAACTGACGTATGATAACCAATTATGTTAAGAATAACATCGTATTGAAAGAAAAAACATACAATATAGCAAAAATTAGGATAAATCACAATGGAACTCCAATTCTTTAAGCCTGTGTTAGATGATCTTTTGCTGACAACAACTTTGCTAAATTACTGTTAAACTTTCTGTTGGTTCATATTTTCAATACCCGCACCATGACGTTGAATACAAACTTTTCCATAACAAAGCTCGTCAAATATCGGGAACACTTTATTCCTAAATAGCAAAATGCAACATTTATGTAAAATAACACATGTAAACATTTCCATTTACTATCTTTTTCTTGAAGTCATTCTCTTTCTCCTTTGACTTTTCTCCCTGTTGTTAAAATTTTTTTTTGTTAAGCAGTCCATTTAAGTAATGCTCCTGAAATCATGTTTGATGTTCCTATTACAAAACTAAGCAACTGCGTTTTTTGAAAAAAACAGTATATGAAATCCTGCATTTTTTGCTTGCTCCAGAGAGGGCACTATAAACCTTCGCAACCAGTTAAAATAAACAGCTGAAATATCTCTTTACTAAACATAAGCAATGTCATGAGTGATTGATATACTGTATGTGCAGTTGTTAATTTTTTCACTTCCTTTCAGTTTGTCCTAGGTGGCGATAATGTGCAGAAAATGTGAAACTTAATAACAAAACATTTTTGAATTCAACAATGAGAATTTGGACTTCCAAAAAAGGGTACTAAGGAGAAAATAGTAGAAAAGTCTACTTACAGGCTGTTACTCCTGGGCCAAAATATTTCACCAGCCAAGAAATAAGATATTATCAATGTTTGTTTCTGTCTTACATTTTCTTCCTAAAGTTTTCTCTTATCCTCCTCAGGAACAATCTTTGCTTCAGCCTCCAACTCTACAGTTGTTAAATGGTATGGGACCACTCGGTCGCCGTGCTTCTGATGGTGGAGCCAATATTCAGTTACATGCTCAACAGTTACTAAAGCGTCCAAGAGGTCCTTCACCTTTAGTCACCATGAATCCAGTAAGTAGTGACACACCTTGCAGCCATACAATGAGTTAACACCAATTCTGTGCCATTAAAATTTTCTTCTTGTATGAATTATGTTGCTACACAGTTGGTAATGTGGCAGATTTAAATTTACTTAATTACATCTACTTAACTTGGTTTATGGTCCACTTTGACCACACATTTTTCTTCAGGATGGTGCTGACATTGATATAATGAGTAGTGAGATACTGACAAGTCTGAGATTTTTCACCCCTGTGCAGAGATGCCCAACATTTCCTGTGTCTCTTCAATCAGGTGACAGGAACTTGTCTTGCTAAGGACCATAAATGCCCATGAACGTTTTATTCCTGTTATGCAGCGCAGCACTTAAAATCACTATTTTACTCCCCTGCATATTGATCTTAATGGAAAGTTAAACAGGAGGAACTTCTTTCTAGACTGCTCATTCTATGTAGTTCTAATCATGATAAATACTTGTTTTTCTTTGCTTTACCAACAAACAATTTATTAGACAATTGTGATATTAAATTTTAAGCTCGGTAAAATCATTTAGTTTTCATGTTACTTTCAGTTAATGGCTGTAACTTTGTAGTCAGGATTGTTTCAAATCCTTAGTGTGCATAAAGCAACCATTTGCAATGCAGTAATTAAGCTCTGGCTGACTGCGCAATATGTAGTCACTTCAGACAATATTCCCTTTTACAAAATATTGCCCATGTCTTTTTGAGTGTGTGAAGTCCTTGTGCAACACTTAGTTTATTTTCTTTTGTAGTTCCTCCATACCATCTTTATTTCATAGTGTTATTCTTGCTTCTTTTCCCCACAGCACGCTGTGCCAGCCGTGACACCAGTAGATGAGGAGAGCTCAGATGGAGAGCCAGACCAGGAAGCTGTACAGAGGTGTGTAACTTTAGCAGGGACATTTTTGTTGTTGATCTTTCAATTTCCAGGCTATCCCCAAAGGAAGATATACATTTAGCATTCCCAGTATCTGCTTCAACATTTGTAATATCTGTGATTTAGTCCATCTACTGCTGAGTATCCTAAAACTGTTTCTTTGCCACCTCCCAAACTCAGCTTTGAGGTTTTCTGGGCTGGCCTGTACATTCTATAAAAGGCAGCTCATTCAAGACCCAGGTGCCTCTATTCAGCCTATGTGGAATACATACAGCGGGATACATATTGCTCACACAGCACCCTGATTGTAGCAACATATTTGTATTTCATCCATATTTTTAAATCACTTTGTGGCGCCTCCTTTCCTGATTCTGTGACTTTTATTATCTTCACCTCAATTGCCATTAACAACTATGCCTTCAAGTGCCAAGATCTGCGTCTCTGAAACCCCTTTACTCCTTTCTCTTTGCCCTTGACCCTCCTTAAAGCTTAGCTTTGAAATAGACTTTTGATCTCATCTCTCAATAATTTCTTCACTTCATTTCAATATTTCCTTTCTGATTTCACCTCTGTGAAGTGCCATGGGATTGTCAAATATATTATTGATGCTTCATAAATACAGGTTGTTGATGTTTATGAAATGGATTGGTGTTAGAAGAGGAATTGGGATTTTTGGTGGACTGTCTGTTTAAATGCAAGGACAAAACCATTATTCAAAAATTGAAAAATAAACTTATCGGGAATACAAGTAGTGAATTGAGTAATTCCCAATTGAGTAATTCTAAATTTGTGCTTTGCTAAAAGTCATATATTTGATCTGCATTACACTTTGAATGTGTCCAAACTGTCACATTCAACTGTCATAATGCATATGAATCACTCATATAATTATTCCTTGAGTAAGCATTATGATTTGCTTAACCTTCTGATTTCTATTCACATAGCAACAAAAGATACCATTACCAACTGAACCAGCGACCCATGCGTATAGGTTGCATACTGTTTTAATCTTAGCCTGGAACCTTAAAATAAACAAGTTATCTAGATGATACGCAATAATTGTACATTACATGGTGTAACACCGCTGTTGTTATACAGAATATCATTTGTAACTTATTATTATGAGCAATACCATAGGATATCTGTTCATATGTATGGTTTGTAGTTTAGTGCTGATAAAGATCCATTATATTAAAAATCATTATCTGTGATGCCATTGAATCAGGTTAGTTTACACAGGCTTGGTGATGATAGGATGTTATACATGTTCTATAAGGCAGGATTTGAGTTCTGTGGTGCAATGTAAGGGTATGGTCATAAATCTTTGTATTTCAAAGAATTAGTTTTCTTTCTTTTAGCTAAAATATATTTAGTCTTTTGTTGCAGAAACAGTGTTGTATGCATTTTGCTGTTGGGAGCAAAACAAAACAACGAGCAGGAGCAAAGATTATTTGATAATATTACATGCTACTACCTCTATTTTGATGCAAATTCATGATCACAATTCACAAAGAATGGAGTTGACACAGTGACAAGGGTGAAATGCTACCCAGTCTTGCAATTACCAATTAGTAGCCTGGGAATGCTCTCTTTGGTTACAGAGGCAAAGAGTCTTAGACAAAGAATAAATATCACATTTAGGAAAAAACAAATAATATAAGCACTGAAAAATTAAATTCAATTTAATCCTAATTTTCTAATTATTTGACATTAGTATCATAGTATCTATCTCACATAGATATATTTCAACTTAAATATACACTTGTGTTGCAGGTATCTGGCTAACAGGTCTAAACGCCATACCCTTGCAATGACCAACCCTACAGCTGAGGTCCCCCTAGATTTGCAGAGGCAGCTGGGACAGCAACAGGCAATCCGTTCACGGGCCTGGGTTCCTCACCCTGAGCAGCACAGCCGGTGAGTGGCTTTTGCACTGAAACCTCAGATGTTAGAATTGAACTACTGCAGTTGTGCAGATTCCAGAGCGATCAATTCAAATTACTTTGACCTTTTTATTTTAAAATCTCATGAGGCCCAATAGAAATGGAAAGGAATTAACCTGTGCTGTTGTCCATCTGCCTTTCTGCTTTTAAACTTTGGCCTATCTAGTTGTAAAGAAGGTGGATGTTGCACAGTGCAGTTGTGGCAACAGTCCAAATAGTCAGTTCCACCTGAGTTTCTTGGGGAGGCTCCAGGAGCAGTTTAAATGGTCCCAGATTGCCCTCAGCCAGTGTCTAACACCTAGTGTCTGACGGCAAGTTACCAAGTCACCCTTTCTTGTAGAAAACACACTTAAGCCGGAGAAATGATGTATCCATGTAATTAGGGTGCATAACAGATTGCATAATGTATTTTACCATTTTGAAAAAATGCACGGAACAATACTTGTAGAGGAAGATCAGATGAAATTAAGAATGCTGACAATAATAAATAGATAATCTCAAAAATGAAACACCTGCATTTATATGGCACATTTCATGATCTCAAGGTGTCCTTAGCACTTTGAAGTCAGTGAAATACTTTTGAAGTACAGTTACTTTTATAATGCAATGGTAGCCAATTTGTGCACACTAAGGTCCCACAAACAACAGTGGGATAATGATCCAGGTAACCTATTTTGTGATGATGATTGAAGGTTAAGCAGTGGCCAGGACCACCAGGTTAACTCAGTAGAGTTCTTTGATGTGATGTGTTAGTATCCTTGACGTCCAGTTGAAATTTAATATTTATTCTGAAAGGCAGCCTCTTCAAAAATGCAGAGTTTGTTCGGCCTAGGTTTTGTGCTGAAGTCCTAGAGTGGAATTTGGAACCGAAACCTTCTGATTTAAATTTGAAAGTGATACCAGATATGTCATGACAAATGATTATTTGAAGACAATTCAGTCACAACATTTAGAAGAATAATCATAACACATAGGAAAAATAAAACAAAAGTTATGGGAAAGCGTAGATATAGAACTAGATGAACATTTTTTTGGTAGGTGCAGCCCTGGCAGTATATATTTAATGACTTCTTTCTGTGCTGAAATTCTGATGAAACTAATTTTAAAAGATATGATGAATGATGTTTTAAACCTATAATTAATCCCTGTCTTTTAAATCATATTTTAAAAAATGTTTTTATGTTTTATGTTGAACATAGAACATAGAAAAGTACAGCACAGTACAGGTCCTTTGGCCCACGATGTTGTGCCGACCTATCATCCTTCTAAGATCAAACTATCCTGAATTTTCTACATTCTACATTCATCCATGTGCCTATCCAAAAGTCGCTGAAGTGTCTCTAATGCATTTGACTCCACTACCACGGCCTGGAGCGCATTCCACATGCCCACTCTGTGTAAAGAATCTACCTCCGACATCTCCCATACCTCCACTTACCTTAAAATTATGCCCCCTTGGAAAAAATCTCTGGCTATCCACTCTGTCTTTGCCTCTCATCATCTTGTACCCCTCTGTCAAGTCACTTCTCATCCTTCTTTGCTCCAATGAAAAAAAGCCCTAGCTCCCTCAACCTTTCCTCAGTCCAGGCAGCATCCTGGTAAATCTCCTCTGCACCCTCTCTAAAACTTCCACATCTTTCCTGTAATGAGGCAGCCAGAACTGAACAAAATATTCCGAGTGCGGCCTAACCAGAGTTTTGTAGAGCTGTCGCATAACCCCACGCCTCTTAAACCCAATTCCCCTGCCAATGAAAGCCAACACACCAAATGCCTTCTTTACAACCCTGTCGACTCGGTTGCAACTTTGAGGGATCTATGGACGTGGACCCCAAGATCCCTTTGTTCCTTTCCACTGCTGAGAATCCTGCCATCAACCCTGTATTCTGCATTCAAATTCAACACTCCAGAATGAATCACTTCACATTTTTCTGGGTTGAATTCCATCTGCCACTTCTTTGCACAGCTTTGCATCCAGTCAGTGTCCCATTGCAACCTACAACAGCCCTCCACATTATCCACAACCCTACCAGCCTTCGTGTCATAAGCAAACTTACTAAGCCATCCTTCCATTTTGTCATCCAAGTCATTTATGAAGGTCATAAAGAGCAGAGGCCCAGAACAGATCCCTGCAGAACACCACTCCAGGCTGAATACTTTCCATCTACTACCACCCTCTGACTTCTATAGAACAGCCAGTTTTATGTCCAGGCAGCCAAATTTCCCTGAATCCCATGCCTCCCTACTTTCTGAATGAGTCTATCATGGGGACCCTTATCAAATGCCTTGCTAAAATCCAAATACACCACATCCACTGCTCTGCCTTCCAATGTGTTCTGTCACATCGTCAAAGAATTCAATAAGGCTTGCCAGGCATGACCTGCCCCTCAAAGCCATGCTGACTATTTCTAATTAAACTGTTCTTTTCCAAATAATCAGAAATACTGTCTCTCAGAATCCTCTCCAATATTTTGTCCACCATAGAAGTAAGACTGACTGGTCTGTGAGTCCCAGGATTATCCCTGTTCCCTTTCTTGAACAAGGGAATGACACTTATCACCCTCCAATCATCTGGTACTACTCCAGTGGTCAGTGAGGACGCAAAGATCATCGCCAAAGGGGCAGCAGTCTCTTCCCTTGCTTCCTGTAGAAACCTTAAAGTGGGAATAGATGTATGGAAGGTAGAAGGAAGGGAAGGGAAATATGGAGGGATTGGATGAGGACCAGCAAAGAGACGAAATGTTACCTTTATCGGAGGGAGGTGGTATCAAGAAGTAAATAGCTGGGATTTTAAGACTAGTGGTTCTGTTCCACTCACTGGACAAATTAATTATTTCAATATGATAAAATGTGCGGCTGGATGAACACAGCAGGCCCAGCAGCATCTCAGGAGCACAAAAGCTGACGTTTTGGGCCTAGACCCTTCATCAGAGAGGGGGATGGGGTGAGGGTTCTGGAATAAATAGGGAGAGAGGGGGAGGCGGACCGAAGATGGAGAGAAAAGAAGGTAGGTGGAGAGGAGAGTATAGGTGGGGAGGTAGGGAGGGGATAGGTCAGTCCTGGGAAGACGGACAGGTCAAGGAGGTGGAATGAGGTTAGTAGGTAGGAGATGGAGGTGCGGCTTGGGGTGGGAGGAAGGGATGGGTGAGAGGAAGAACAGGTTCGGGAGGCAGAGACAGGTTGGACTGGTTTTGGGATGCAGTGGGTGGAGGGGAAGAGCTGGGCTGGTTGTGTGGTGCAGTGGGGGGAGGGGACGAACTGGGCTGGTTTTGGGATGCGGTGGGGGAAGGGGAGATTTTGAAGCTGGTGAAGTCCACATTGATACCATTGGGCTGCAGGGTTCCCAAGCGGAATATGAGTTGCTGTTCCTGCAACCTTCGGGTGGCATCATTGTGGCACTGCAGGAGGCCCATGATGGACATGTCATCTAAAGAATGGGAGGGGGAGTGGAAATGGTTTGCGACTGGGAGGTGCAGTTGTTTATTGCGAACCGAGCGGAGGTGTTCTGCAAAGCGGTCCCCAAGCCTCCGCTTGGTTTCCCCAATGTAGAGGAAGCCACACCGGGTACAGTGGATGCAGTATACCACATTGGCAGATGTGCAGGTGAACCTCTGCTTAATGTGGAAAGTCGGAAATTATTTCAATATGTTGGGTTCTGTTTTACTCCTACAGAACCACAACTCTCCTTGGTGTGTGTGAATTTGCTAATTTATTTTTACTCCTGATGGTGGGAATGAAAAGGCGTTTCAAGGCAAGTTTTTTTTTCTGGCCAGCAGAACTGGCAAGGAAAGAAATAGGACAAGTTGGTTTTCTCCGTGGATCATTTATCCTGTTAAGAGGTGTGGACAGTTTCTGAAAAAATGATGTTTGAGTGGGATGGTTGCAGAAGTGGGAGATAAGCAGAGATCACTAATTATGGAATTTGACTCAAAATTCATCAAGCAATGTGAAAAAGCTATAAAATAGTATTATATGGGCACCATGACATGGAATAGACAACAGAATGGCCTTCACTGAACCCTCTGTAAACATAATGGTTTTGGATCATTTCTAATTCCCTTTTTTTATACACACAAAGTGCAGGATTTTTCATTCTTTCTTCTAAATATGAGAGTGGGCATTTCTCAAGAAAAATGCCCCCTCCCTCCAACAACCACCATCACTGCTGTGTCCCTAACAGCAAGAAAGCCTGTTAGACAAAATGCCAATGAGGCACTTAAATGGTGATCCTTTTGACGAATCAGGTACTATAGCTGAAATGTCTCACCCTGCCTGAAGTAGGATGCTAGGAACCATTGGCAGTTGCAGTGATGCATCCAAGGTCTGGACTTACAGCAGCCCTGAAGACCAGGACCAATGATAAGGTAAGATCATGAGGTGGGGTCATGGGGAGAGGGAGGTGTTAAAGGCAGAGGGTTGGCTTTAAATGGCCATCCCTCTGCCTCCTTTCACCCTCACATTGGGGTATGTGCGGAACATCTCTCTCACCTGTCCCCCTTCAATCCCGCATTTCCCAAAGAGAAAAGAACACCAGCTCGCCTGCTTTCCATTTAAGAAGGCAGACACTTTTCTCACCTGCCAGGAGTGAAAGTAATGGGGCTGATGGTGGGTTGAAGCTCTTAAATGGTCAATTAATGATACTCAATTGGTGGTGGGGCCGGAGGCTCGACCATGGAGGAGCAAATTACTGCAGATACTGGAATCTGTAATGAAAACAAAAAATGTTGGAGATCGCTGTGGTCAGGCAGCATCCATGGAGAGAAAGCAAGCTAATGTTTTGAGTCTAGGTGCCTCTTCATCAGAGTTGATATGACGAGCTTGACTGTGGACCTTCCTGCCCAGAACATAATTGCTAGGGAACATGTATCTCCCTGGTGCTCATCCGCCTAATTATTTTTGTCCTACCCACCTCTTCGAAGGAGGGGTAAGTTGGAAAATCCTGTCATTTTGCAATTTTCTAACTGAGAATAAATATTGCTGATGTCAATCAGCATGATATTAATCATTAATGATAATTATTTATGTACTACCAATCTACTACAAATTCTACCAGTAATAAGCTGCTTCTTTGGAGAAAGTTTCAGGTATTAACACAGATCTCCAAATTCAGGCACATGGTTTATCGTATTTGCGTTGCTTGACACAATAATACATAAAGACTTTTGTGTGTATTTGGATATATTTAGTGGGAAAGTGCTCGCACCTTTTCAAACCAATCTATCCATGCAAATCAATTTAAATTTGACAAATTGCTTTTATATTTTTACCCACACCCGCAACTTCAAATTATTTTATGCTTCTTATCTATTAGATTATTTCTGTCATATCTTTGTGGCATAATCTTTTGCAACAAATTGAACTAAATGCTAAATGCATGTAAATTTACAAACACTATTGATTGTCATATCAAAGCTTGAATCAATGACCAGTACAGGATTACAGCCACACTGGAAATCTCAGTCATGGAGATAGTGATACAAAGACAGAAAATGTTAATATCCGTAAGTTGCAGACTACATGCAAATCAATAGTTGTGTGATAGTTGGAATTCTGTTGATTTCACAACATGTTTGTAAACAATCCGGACACTTAGTTGGCATTATTTGAAGAAAAACAATAATCTATGTTTGCTACAAAATGCTGCATCTTTCATTCAATGAGGTTTCTTTAAATTAATTTTGGCTCGATTTAGGACACTTTTTAGAACTTTGCATCGGGTATTTTAAAAACTAGTTGCCTAATGTTCACAATACAATGATGACACTCAATTATCAAATGATTATCAGAGATAATGGGAACTGCAGATGCTGGAGAATTCCAAGATAATAAAATGTGAGGCTGGATGAACACAGCAGGCCAAGCAGCATCTCAGGAGCACAAAAGCTGACGTTTCGGGCCTGGACCCTTCATCCAAAATTAATTTAAAGAAACCTCGTTGAATGAAAGATGCAGCATTTTGTAGCAAACACAGATTATTGTTTTTCTTCAAATAATGCCAACTAAGGGCCCAGGCCCGAAACATCAGCTTTTGTGCTCCTGAAATGCTGCTTGGCCTGCTGTGTTCATCTAGCCTCACATTTTATTATCAAATGATTATGTTTGGTTTCTATTGAAATAATGATAATATTTAACTTAATGTTCTTTAAGATCTTTAATGATAATGCTACCATGATAAAAGAAAATGATAGGTTTTGAAAACCTCAAGTTTTTACAACTGGTAAGATCTAATGTGCTAGCTGTATAAATGAGTTGTAGTCATGTTGTACACAGGTAAAAGGACATTCCTCGGAGAGAGATTAATTTCTTGACTATTAATATTTAAATTTCAGCCACATTAGCCAGCTCATGACAATTAATATGTGTATTTACAGCCATTTAATTTAGAATTAGTTGGTTAAATTATACTCAATTTCAAAAATTGAGCTGTAGGTTATGATGTTCCTTAAATGACGAAAAACTTATTTATTTTACCATTTGAAGCAATCATTTTTGTGTGTCAATTTAGCTCCTAACATAAGCTAGCTTGACCTGACATTTTGTTCAGTTACTTTCCAATTTTATTAAATGTTTGACATGACAGAGTGTATGGACTTTGCAGTGAGATTGTTGGATAAGGGAACGGATCCTAAATAGGACTTCATTGTTTGACTTCCATTTAATTTACTTAACTCCTGCACTTTGACTGGGAAAAGTGCTACTTAAATGGTTGGTGGTTGTAAATTTTAGCAGAATCACAGAATTGATGGAGGCTTTTTAGCCTGCTGTGTTTGAAATAGCTTTCTGCAAAGCAACTCAGCTGTCCCACAAATTGCTGTTTCCTCATGGCCCAACAAATGTGTTCCCCAAAGGTGTTTATTCATTTCCCCTTTCTAAGGCCTGATTATACCTGTCTCTACCAGATTCTAAAATTGTGCATTATCTTAAACACTTGCTCTGTTTTTAAAAAAAGCTTTTCCAGACATTGGCCTGAGGAACAGTCATAGTAGTTTCAAAATGTGAACTTTGTTTCTCTTTCCACAAATGCTTCTAAACCTGCTGAATTTCTCCAGCACGCTCTGTTTTTATTCCATATGTTGGCACTGTGCCTTTTTGATTCAACTAAATCACTGCCCCTCTGTTTGTTGATTATTTTGCCAATGGAAACAGTTTCTAATTACTCTAACAAGGCCCCTTTCTATTCACCTTCTCAATCTAGACCCGTCATAATTTTGATCACTTTCTTCAAATCTCCTCTCAGCAATCTCTATGAGGAGCCACCCCAGCTTCTCCAATCTGTTTACATTGCTGTTGCTCCTCTTCCTTTAATTATTTGTGTAAATCTTTTTAGCACCTTCTCACAAACCTTTGGATTCCTTCCTGAAATGAATTTTGTAAAGAAGTTTACACTGTTTAAGAAATAATCTTTCCTTAGTACAGCTGTTTCTATCCATTCTTGAATTGGTTAATACAAATTCTCATAGTGAAAGGTAAGTAAAGAAGTGAGTAATTTACACAAGTACATATTTGGGATGTGGAAAGACAGCATTTAGAATCTGAGATATCTTGTCTTAAAGCACAAAAACAATGAAGTAAGATTAAATCAGAATTTGAGAAGAAAAAGATATAATAGAGTTTGATTTTTGCAGTTTCACAGGACACTTTTTTGAAAATTGTTTTATTTCAGCGTTTGCTATAAAGACCCCAATACCCTGCACCTCCCGACAGAGAGATTCTCACCAGTTCGCCGTTTCTCAGATGGTGCTGCTAGTATCCAAGCATTCAAAGCCCATTTGGAGAAAATGGAGAAAAGCACAACCACCAATAGTAGCATAAAACAACTACAGCAGGTAGGCAGCATTTCACAGAATTGATATGAAAATGTTAAGCAGAGTGAAAATTTACCTAAGACTGTGAAATACAGTTTAATACCTTCACTGGCCATTAACAAAGATGGCAAATCTAATGAGAAATTTGTATAATCCCTTTCCCAACAGCATCTTTTGAGCCTGAAGGAAGCCAATATGATTAAGGTTTCCACTTTACTTTTAAGTAATATTTTATTTATTTACCTATTTATTTATTATTTTAACTTAACAGCTTCACTAGAAAGTTCAACTCAGAATCAAAGTAACATTTGTACATGAAAAGGAAAGCAAACTTCATTGTAAGATGATTCCCAATTTAGTTTTTGGCTGCATCAGGAGAGAAGCAGCAGTCGACAAAGCTGTTGTAGTTGCTGTTTTGTCTTTGAAAATCACTTCTCCAAAACAAAGTCATCTTTTCCTGTTTTATCCACTGCCATTTGGACTGAGGGCGTGATTACCCTTTTTGATAACCTTTTTGGAAACACTGATGACAGAGCAAAATGGTAATTTAACAAGAAAAATTCCAGCTCCAAATAATGCCTTCTTAATAACTTGAACAAAGAAAAACCTAACACAGGATTTTTCACTTTGAAGTTCCAATAATAGGGAAACATTCCTCAAACTACCTATTATTGCCATATAACTTGATTCTTGATCTTCTTCCATAATTGAAACTTGCTGGTGTAAAGATGGAATGTTTTAATTTTCTGTATTTTTGATTGTGGATTTAAATGGGAAAAGGAATGTTTAAAAAAACTGTCTGTTTTAAAAAGCAAGGACTATGGGAGAGAATGTTGCATATTTTTAAAAGCACGCACTTATGATAAGTGCCATTTATACCATTGTTCAACCAGTAGTGAATGTTTAGTTGCAGATAAATTGACCAAACGATTGTGTACAGAATGAGATTTAGCAGTAAAAAAATACTTAAAGCTTGAAGGACAGTTTATTATCCCTCATGAGTCACTTAGTTTTTAGTTTTAAGGAGTAAGTCAGAGACTTCATACATTGTGAACCAATTGCTCTGTGCCTCCTGCAAACAAGTGAAAGTATCTGGGGAAGGGAGTTGGGAGAAGCAGCAAGCCAAGCCAAAGGGATCATCACAGCGAGCCCTATGGAAAGAAAGTATTAAACTGCCTTCCCAGTTTTCCCCTCCATCTATACCACCAATGATTTTTGTGCCTATGTGTGTAGGAGGAGTTTTATAAGAGAGTTAGAGTTTTAATTAGTAGAGTTAAATGTTGATTGTTCATAATTATTTACCTGTAACTGAAGTCTATTTATTTTAGTAATAATTCCTTTCGGTGCAAAAACGTAGCCCATGGTTCCTGTCAACCTGGATCTAAAATCCCTGTTACACTGGGGAATTTTTACAATACCAATGGGATGTGAAAGTTAGGAAAAGGCTTTATTTGGGTCTGAAGCAAATTATCGTTGAGAGTAATTTCTTCCCCTGTGAATGTGAGTAGATAAAACAGTAGGGTGATGTCATCTATTTGGGTAGGGGTATGTCGCTCGTAAAACTTGCCGTGTATATTTGAGCTGTAAAGTGTAGGCCTAATCTGTGCAGTGTGGCATTCTTGGGATTTGTCCACGGTTTTTTGTAGGATGTTTTGAATCTGAGAAATAGAAACAGTTTTACCCATACCTGGTAACCTGCATGATCACCTGTTAATAAAGCCAAAATTACTTATGGAGTAGAACTTATCAAAGTATAGTGCCAATTTGGCATGGTGGCTGAATGGTTAGCACTGCTGCCTCAAAGTGCCAAGGACTCTGGTTCAATTTCACCTTTGGGTGACTGTCTGTGTGCAGTTTGCACCTTCTGCCAATGCCTGTGTAGATTTCCCCTGGGTGCTCCGGTTTCTTCCCACAGTACAAAGATGTGCAGAAATAGTAGGAACTGCAGATGCTGGAGAATCTGAGGTAACAAGGTGTAGAGCTGGATGAACACAGCAGGCCAAGCAGCACCATAGGAGCAGGAAAGCTGACGTTTTGGGGCTAGACCCCTCTTTGGAAATGGGGGAGGGGAAGGAGGTTCTGAAATAAGTAGGGAGAGAGCCCTGCACATGTGATGCTGCTTGGCCTGCTCTGTTCATCCAGCTCTACACCTTATTGCAGGTTAGGTTGATTGACTAAGCTAAATTGTTCATAGTATCCAGGGATGTTTAGGTTAGATGCATTACTTGTGGAAAATGCAGGGATACCTGGATAGTGTGGGGGGGCCTAGGTTTGGATGGCATGCTCTTCAGAGAGTCAGTGTGGTCTCGATGGGCTGAATGGACTGTTTCCGCACTGTAGGGATTCAATGATTTTGTGTGTTGGCCAGTTAGTAAGCTATTTGCATTTTTCACTGAAAGTAAGCATTTATCATAAATGTTTTCTGATACACAGTTTATCTAATGATTACAAACTTCAAAAAAAACAAAAGTGAAGAATACACACCAGTTACCTCCTCTCATAAACCATGTTTCTAATTTTGGATCTCTATTGACCTGGAACTTTGGGTGATTAGTGCTGCATGCAGTATTGCAGAAACATTGATAACTGGTCTCCTCTAAGTGACCACAATTAAGTTCTACTTGTATGTTTAGGAATGTGAACATTTGCAAAAGATGTATGGAAATGCTGTGGATGAAAAAATATTTGAGAAGACTCAGCAACAACACATACTTTACCAACAAGAGCAACAAATTCTACACCAACAAATTCAGGTAGGTAGTCATTTATCATGACATACCCATTTTGCTTTAAGTATGCGTGCTATTTTGGCAAGTCTGACTGTGATACAGCATTCTCTGCTTCCAAAAGTAAAGTGAATCTAGAAGCCATACTTTACTTCTCCAAACAAAAAAAAAATTTGATTATTTTGTTGCGGTGAAGAATTAATTGATCAGCAAGTAATTTCATCAAGTAACAGCACAGTAATTATTAAAAGGAAACACATGGGCAGTCAGTTAGTTCACCTGATTAGAGCGTGGTGCTAATAATGCCAAGAAATAGAAATAGTTGATTGTTCAATCCCCAAACTGTAGGCTTCAGGTTACGAGTTGCATGCTTTCTGTTCTGACTGGAAGCTTGCGTGGCAGTCTTTGCTTCTGGGTGACACGATGGCTCAGTGGATAGCACTGCTGCCTCACAGCACCAGGGATCTGGATTTGATTCAAGCCTCAGGTGACTGTCTATGTGGAATTCTCAGTCTCCCCATGTCTGCATGGGCTTCGTCCAGGTGCTCCGGTTTCCCCCCACAGTCCAAAGATATGCAGGGTAGGTGGATTGGCCATGCTAAGTTGCCCATAGTGCCTGGGGATGTTGAGGTTAGGTCAGTTAGACATGGGAAATGTAGGGGAATGGATGTGGGTTGGCTGCTGTTCGGAGGAGCAGTGTGGACTTGTTGGGCTGAATGGCCTGTTTCCACACTGTAAGAATTCTATGATTCCATTAAAGAGCAGGTCAGGCTCACCAGTTTTAGGCATATTTTAGCCCTCATTTTACATTTTTGTAAATTGGGATTAAAGTGGGATGTGAACAGTTTGCAATATAAAATTGACTACTGATAATTTAGACATTTTATTGAATTATTTCATAACATAAATCAATATAAATATATTAATGCACCAAAATATGGTTAGTGCTACAAAATTGAATTATCAAACAGTTTTGTTTATCATGAAATACACCGCACAGAGGTCATGCTAACTGGCCTATAGCTTAATATTTCGTGCCTTCCTTCTTTTTTGAATAGAAGGGTTATATTTTCTACTTTCTAGTGTGATAGAACTTTTCCTAACCCACAAATCACCTGTCCTGCCACTCATTTGTGCAAAGCTATATGCTTTTTTAGTATTCCAGTTCACTCGGCTTTCATGCTCACATAGTAACCCTTATTTAAGTTTAAAATACTAGTCTTAAACCCCTCTTCTCTCTTTCAAACAGGACCTAAGATTAAATCATATTGTGGTTGCTGTTCCCTAGAGGTGCCTTTAGTCTGTAGTCATTAATTAATCTTGTCTTATTACTTAATGAGTCTGTTATCACCTGACTTTCAGCTTGGTTTCAGAACATGATGTTGTAAGAAACTATATTGAACTTATCATCCAGGTTAACGTTGTCTGTGGTCAGGTGGGTGTATGATAAGCACATTTGACACTTAAATATTATAATGAGGATGTGTACCATCATTTTAACCACATATAGTCGAATCTCCCCAGCCTCTGGGAAACAAGACATCTTAAAGGCAAGAAGCAGTGCTGAATCTATAAGTTGAGTAACTTTACAGCCCTGGGAATGAGGAGGGGTGGCAAGCTAGCCAAGTTAATTTCCTCCTCATCTGTTCTGATTTACCCCTTCCACTGTACCACTCCTCCTCCACATCTAGAATTGTCAGTCAGACTTCTCCAGTTTGTATGTAGATTAAAATCATCCATGATTATTGTCTTCCTTTTATCACAAGCACCCAATGTTTCTTCTTGCATGTTTAGTTCTACACTGAGGTTGCTATTAATGGTCTGTAGACAACTGCCACTCATGACTTTGTTCCCTGACGTTCCCTCATCTTCACCCAAAAAAATCCTACATCCTCATCTCCTGAACCAAGGCCATCTCTATTGCATCAATGTCATCTTTGATTGAGTGTACTATCCCTCCACCTTTACTCAACTTCCTATTCTTCTTAAATGTTGCATATTCTTCAATATTCACAACCCACTGCTTTTCACCCTGGTTACCAGTAATTTCATGAAATTAAGACAGCAACAAGTGAATTGTACTCATGACCTGTACAAGATTTCAAAACAATGGATTTTGTAACCCAGCAGAAGCCAGCATGTGGAGCAAGGTCTACAGAAATATATAGTTTAATTTTACTCCACCACAAATGTTAAATTAATTAGAAAGCAATCACCCTAAAGCTATAGCAGTAAATCAATATGTTTGACTTTATTTAACCTTGTTGTCACACGCACTGCCTACAGGAATGTATTCGACCAGCTCAGCCTTCACCTCCATTGTCGACTGCTTCACTGGTACAGCATGTGGAAAACCAACCAGCATTCATCACACACCAGCTGCAAAGGTGAATAATTTGCAAGTATAACGCAATCTCAGCTATTTGTAGGGTGGCCACATGATAGGTGCATTTCATATTTAAACATTACAATGTGGCTCCATACCATCACTTTAGCCTCATGTGTTTGGATATGTCAGCTTTAGGGAAACTCAGCAGCTTAAAGGAAGGGAGAGGGGTGAACCCATAAATTAGGTGCCTTTACAGCACAGTTTATGGATCAGGAGAAGTGAGAGTGTTTCCTCCAGGCCTGACAAGCTAGTCGATTTAATCTCTTCATTATCTGTCTGGTGGCACCCCTGTACCCTCACAACTCGCCGTGAGACCGTCCTCCTTGTGGAATCCACCCTCGTGCCTGGATCATTATTAGACCTGGAACCCTATTCGGCTGATCAGGCACCCACTCAGACGTGGAACCAAAACTTCTGAACCACTGTGCGATCACTGTCCTTCTTTTCCTGCCAGCCTACCAGCTGTTGTTGTCTTGAGGCTTGTAAAGCATGTTTAATACTTGCACTACTTAACTTGGAGTACAACCAGTTTTGGTAGAACTGGACCTTCTGAAATATTTATGAAATATTGCAATATTAATTTATAAGCTCATCCTCCACACAGCTACCACAGCCTGTCAGACAACACATTCAAAACCTATTATATTCAACGCAGATTTAGATTGTGGCTATAAACCACATGAGTTTGGCAAATTCAACTAATTTTATAGAAGTGGCTCACTTATGGTAAGTTCTTATTAAATAGGATTGTGGGTTGATGACAGTAACTATGACTCTCTTAAGAGGTGCAGCTCTGACTAGCAAACTCGAGGCAAAGCGTTTGATAGTATGTCTTGGGTCGTCTAGGTTGCCCTCAATAAGCAGGCGTAGTTGCCCACTATGACGTTTTGGCGTATTTTTGGCGCATAGTGAGTGTCGTGCCTCCTCGTGGCCCCGCCGGTAAACCCTCAGTCAAACTCTGGCTGCTGGGTGACAAAACGACCAGAAAAAGTACGAGACGGGGCGTGGTCTATACACAGACCAGCCATTAAAAAAAACTAGAACGCGTCCGGTTGGGAGCGGCCCGGATAAACAACCTCCCCGCAGCATCGTTCACAACCGCGAGCTGTGAAAAATAGATCGGTTGTACATGTACCATCCCGAGCCATACATGGAGCTGAGTTTGGTCTGACAGATGCCAACTCACCCTGTATTGGATGACAACGATAACGCTGCAGGAGGCACCGTTGGGCAGCCCACCCAGCGGTTGAGAGGAACAGTACCACCGAAACCTTCTGCAGCAAAAGTTATCAACACGCTGGGCAGAGACGAAAAAACAACTAACTGAGACTGGTGCGGTAACATCTGATGCAACTGCCTTCATGGAAGAAGTTGACATCGAGCCAGTAAGACATAAAGACTCACTCTGTCAGCTCCCGAGTGACAAGTGAGCAAACCCCGGGGACGGGCCCCGCTGATAATGATGACAACAAAGCCTCAAATAACACCAGTATCATCTGGTCCTTGGGCTGTGGTGATACTAGAGGGTAGACCAAACCATCGACGAGCGATGTAAAGACTCGGAAAAGGCACTCCCTGGAGTGTTGCAAATTGAAGGGTCTAGGCCCGAAACGTCAGCTTTTGTGCTCCTGAGATGCTGCTTGGCCTGCTGTGTTCATCCAGCCTCACATTTTATTATTATTGTGGGTTACTGAATTTGTTTTATTAAAAAGCATTTTTGCAGTTTTAAAAGCTGATAAGTTAACTGAAGCTTTCTGTAATTACTTTCAAATTATGACACTGAAAAATATTTCATTTTTCAGGTTACAAATTCAGCATGAACAGTCAAGCCCTCCTCCTAACCATCCCAACAATCATCCCTTCAGCAAATCTAATAACAGCCCTTCTCCTGGCACTACGGCCATCATGCAATCCAGCAGTAAGCATTTTCCATGCTAATTTTGGATGCCAAGATTAACCAGTATAAACATTTTTTGCACCTTGTTAATTTTAATTTATGGATTATTACCTTTTGAACCAGGTAAGTGGATTTGCCAAACTGAGGTATGTCCAAGATGACATGCTTGTGAAATGATGTCTGGAACCCAGTCAATACTTAGCCGTACATCCAGTAATCCTAATCTGAACCAGGTCAACATTTGGCTTCGCACATTGTTGCAAGCCAGTGTCTTTAGGTGTGGAGTAACAAGGTCTTGTCTTGTGGCAGAGTGGATACTCTCTGACCACAAGCCCTGGGTTGAAGCCCACTTCACTCAGAGAAAGTATGTTATAACATGATCAAACAGGTTGATTATCAAATTGTAAATTCTTCCAGTAGGTATATATGGCAGGTGAGTAAAGTTGGAGAGTTTCCTGGTCAACCAGAAGAGTGTGTAACTGCAGCACAGCAATCTTCCCGCATTAGAGGACATCATGTGCAGGTTCTTACAGTAAAGAGCATAATGCTTACTCTGAAGGGCTAGTGTGTGTACACACTCACTCACTTACCTGATTCGCTAACATGCAGTCACTCACACACTCATTCTTTGAGATTTAAGTGTAGTAATAGTGACTGACCAAACATAAAAACTTTCTGCCCATTAGCAAGTAAAATGGTTTCCATCTAACTTGTTGTGACTTTCCAGTTGTGTTTGGTTATGTGACATTCATCCATTCTAATATAATTGAGGTCAACAGAAAATTACAGTTTACTATCAAGTAGAGAAGTATCATTATCTTGTTCCATCTCGATGCTCGCTACTTGTCAGTAGCATTGATGCCAGTGCTAAAAACCAGTTATTTTAAAGCAAGGACTTGAGTCTTTCTAAACTTTTGTATTTAACTATAAAATAAGCTTCCAGATGTTGTGCATGCCAAAATATTTTTGTTTTATTTAACTTACGAGTTAACAGTTATTGTTCAGCTCTTTGAAACTTAATTTGTAAAGAAATGTTCCCTGTCAAATAATGGATTGCCTAGAACTATTTAAAGGGCTGGACTTTGTCTCTAGATTGTGACATGCCTGAAATATTTGTTGTCCTTAATTCCTTAGGTTGTGTTTCTTCTCCATCTCAGTTTCAAGGCTTGACATCCCAACATGCTTTGTTCCAACAGCCAAGCAATAGCCCCCCACCCCCAAACATTAATCTGCCTCGAATGAATTTACAACCTGGGTTGGCACAGCAATCTCAAACGCAGCAGGTTACAATCCAAGTCCAAGAGCCAACAGACATGCTCAGCAATAACTTGCTGCAAAGTGCTGGGCAAACATTGCACACCACGTACCCCCGTGGAATCATCAGTCCAGGAAATCATCTTCCTCTACAACAGAGAGGGTTGCACATACCATCTCTTGGGCTTGGACAGCACAGGGCCTTAGCAAAACAATTGAGTGCTGACAGTGCAGAGACAAGCAGGTAAGATTGATTGTGCTTGAACCTAATTATTAGGTGTTGAAAGTCTGTACATCCTCGGAATCTGGTATGGAAAAAACTATGATATTTTTCTCTAGGGTGTCTGAAATATATCCTTATGTCAGATGGAAACGTGTTTGTACCATAGATTTAATATGATGTGTGGATTTTTTTGAAAAATTTACCCTGTTACTCATTATTCTGTAAAATCACATTTTTTCAAGTTATCTGCTCAGTATGATGAATAGTAAACCTCAAGGTGAAATCACCACCTACTATGAAATAAGATTTGTGTAAATTTGTTTTATATACTATTTCTATCCAATTCACAGTGATAAAATAACATACAGATCAGGAACATTTTATTGAGAAGTTAATGGAGTAACTTAGTCATGCCTGTGGAGAGAAAATGTAGTTAATGTTTTCAGTTCAGATTTCCAGCATCCACATTTCTTTGTTTTGTACTAATTTGGATGACTTCTAATATTTTTGAGTGATTTGGTTGTATAGAATTTGAGCATTGATAAGGAAAGACATTTTGATGAAGCATTTCAGCTTATAGGAAAATATTTTTAAAAAAACCAAGTAAAAGGAAAACAACATTCATACTAAATGACAGGAGAGTGCTGAGTGGTTGGCAAGTGTTTCCTAAAGCCAGAGGTGGTGTTTTGGAAAATACACTGGTTAATGATGACTGGCAGTTAACTGGCAAGTTTTGTTTAAATTTTAACCCAGGTTGACCAACTCTGATTGGTCAGAACATTGCCCTTGGTAATGATTCAGAGAATGCCTGTTGTGACTGAATATATTGTGAATACATGTAGGTGTGTCATGCTGTGAGCCTGACTGATAATTCTAAATTGTTCTTTATTCTTTTAACATCTCTGAAAGTTAAGGTACAAATTTTAGGATCAAAGTTGTACCTGATGCCTCATAATTTCTTTGATCATGTCATATTTAAAATGATTGATCAGAATATTTGAGGGGAAATTTAACCCCAGAAGCAAGTGGATTTGGATCAGGCAAGGTATAAAAGTTTTTTGAAAATCTTGATCTCAGATATACATTGAAACAGGCCATTTCCTGTTTTAGTGAATGAGGGAGAGATTGGGAGGGGTTGGCTGTTGCATTTTGGAAGGTAGTGGTGGTGAGGAAGCCAATCCGTTCCTTTGTGGTGGGTCGACCATGCGATTGTCTGCCTACTTTACATTTTGCCTCCATTTTAAATATGACTCTGATCAACTGTTCAGTGCATTTTCAGCAGTCCTCGTGGGCCAGCAGAAACAGGGTCCTTTCGGTCTGTCCCCCAGTTGAATGACCCACTCCCAAACAATACAGTCTGTGATCACTAATTCTCTAACATGATCACTCACTCCTGTTTCCTTAATTACCTCCGATCTCTCTCAGATGTTTTTGCACCTCCTTCCCTAATATATGACCCCAACCTCCAAACAATTCTCCATGCATGCCTACAGCTTGTATACCATGAAAGGCTTTGGTTTCTGACATTGTATTCCAAAATTGGCAGTCAGTCAATCAGGCTAGCCTCCGGAAACAATTGTGCTTGAAATAAAAAGCGTGGTGTTAACACTGCACAATATTTTGGGACCAGAGCTCCTTGCTGCCAATTGGGAATCCTGCCCCAATAAGTAACAGGGCTCCTTACATTCCAATGCCAGGATGAGTTTTAACACTAACCATTCTTTGGGTCTAGTTTCCAATTTTAATAACATTGTTGAGATGAGATAGTGGATGGAAGCTAGGTGCTTCCTTCGTAATGGAGAGAAAATTAAAATGCTCTTAAATTGTTTCAATGTACCTCCTAGCAACTTGGTCAAAAGCAAGATTAGACTTGCCAGTGTTATGTTGCTTTGCCACATATTCCAATGGGGAATTCGGCATTACACAGGAATAATCAAAGTAACTTGTGTGAAGGGAGTACTGAAACATCGTTCAAAATCTCTCCTCATGATTGCTGAATAGTTGTTACATTGCTGAGTCTTGAAGGGGTTAACTGGTAAAAAAAAACACATCTGCCAACGTGGTATACTGCATCCACTGTACCCGATGTGGCTCCCTCTACATTGGGGAAACCAAGCGGAGGCTTGGAGACCGCTTTGCAGAACACCGCCGCTCAGTTCGCAACAAACTACTGCACCTCCCAGTCGCAAACCATTTCCACTCCCCCTCCCATTCTTTAGATGACATGTCCATCATGGGCCTCCTGCAGTGCCACAATGATGCCACCCGAAGGTTGCAGGAACAGCAACTCCTATTCCGCCTGGGAACCCTGCAGCCTAATGGTATCAATGTGGACTTCACCAGTTTCAAAATCTCCCCTTCCCCTACTGCATCCCTAAACCAGCCCAGTTCGTCCCCTCCCCCCACTGCACCACACAACCAGCCCAGCTCTTCCCCTCCACCCACTGCATCCCAAAACCAGTCCAACCTGTCTCTGCCTCCCTAACTTGTTCTTCCTCTGACCCATCCCTTCCTCCCACCCCAAGCCGCACCCCCATCTACCTACTAACCTCATCCCACCTCCTTGACCTGTCGTCTTCCCTGGACTGACCTATCCCCTCCCTACCTCCCCACCTATATTATCTCCACCTATCTTCTTTCCTCTCCATCTTCGGTCCACCTCCCCCTCTCTCCCTATTTATTCCAGAACCCTCACCCCATCCCCCTCTCTGATGAAGGGTCTAGGCCCGAAACGTCAGCTTTTGTGCTCCTGAGATGCTGCTTGGCCTGCTGTGTTCATCCAGCCTCACATTTTGTTGTCTTAAAAATAACTAACTAGTTTTATTTTTGTTTATTCGGAATGGGTGCTGCAAACTAGGCCAGCATTTTCTCCTTCATCATTTTTCTGGAAAATGTCAATGGTGAGCTTTCTTTTTGAACTGTTAAATTCCTTGAAATGCAGGGACCCCCACTCTGCTGCTAGTTGTGGTAATCAGGAAGCTTCCTTTCCCAGGACCTGATGCTATGTGACATATGGGATCTGGAGTCAATGTTCACAACTTCCAGGACAATTGCTTCCTGACTATGTGACACTGTGCTTCCACATTTGATGAGTCTGTCCGCCAGTGGGACATGATGTACCCAGGCATACTGATTATGGCGGAGGCTGGGACATTAACTGTATGCATCTGTGAGTATGACTATGTTAGGGGGTTACATACTAGTCTGCAGAACAGACTTCTCAATTTTGGGAAAATCCCAAATGTCCGTAAGGAGGATTTTGCAGGGTAATTTCTGATGCCTGTGTCAATGCCAATTTCTTCCAACATCATCCCTCTGTTTTGATTTTATAGCAACAAATGCCAGACAGAAATGAGTGGCTTGTTTCACAATTTCAGAGGCCATTTCAGAGTTAACCGCTTTGCCATTGGTTTGAGTCACATGTAGGCCGGACCAGTATAGACTGCAGATTTCTTTCCCTAAAGGGATCTTCCTTTATGCCTTCTGGCTCCAGATCCAAGGGAATGAGTACTGGCGAACCAAATGGCTTTCTGCTATGGTGTATTTGAACCTATGTCCCAGAATGTTTTTAAAAATCTAGAAGAACTGTGGGTGCTGGAAGTCAAAAACAAAAACAGGAATTGCTGGAAAAACTCAGCCGATCTGACAACAATTGTGAGAGAAATCAGAATTAATGATTTGGGTCCAGTGACCCTTCTTCGGAACCAATGGTAGCTAGGAAAATGTTGGTTTTTAATGCAGAAGATAGGGTTGGGGGGAGGGGATTAGGAGTAAACAATAGGAGGAGGTAGAGCCAAGGAGAGAAGAAAAGAGTTGGACAGACAAAGGAGTAGAAAACAGCCAGCCTAGGAAAATGAATAGTTGTTAATTGAGATTGTTAATGGCTATCAATGGGTTGTATGTAATAGCAGACAATGAGATAATGTGGTTTGGTGTGTGGGGGTGGGGGAAAGCTGGGGAAATGCTCAAGCCCTAAAATTGTTGGACTTGATATTGATTCCAGAAGGCTATTGTATTCCCAGTGAGGAAAATGAGATGCTGTTTTTCCAGCTCTCAGAGTTTTGCATGGAGCAGTGCAGCAAGCCTAAGACAGAAATGTTGGCCAGTAAACACAGTGCTGTGTTGAAGTGGCAGGAAACAGGAAATTCAGGGTCTGTTTTACGGACAGAATATAGGTGTTCTGCAAAACAGTTACCCACGCTACGCTTTCTTTCCCCAATGTAGACGGAACCACATTGTGAGCAGCAAATGCAGTGGACTAGATTGAGTGAGGTGCTGCTTCACCTGGTAGGCGTGTTTGGGGAGGGAGGAAGTGAACGGACAGGTGTTACATCTTCTGCAGTTGCCTGGGATGGTGCTGTGGGAGTGCTGTGAAGCTGTGAAGGAGGAGAGGGCTAGGTTGTCTCGGACGTGGCGGTCTGTGTGGAAGGCTGACACAGGAGGAGTGGGGAATATGCGTCTGGTGGTGGCATCCTGTTGAAGACGGTGAAAATGGCGGTTAATGATCCTCTGTGTGTTGGTGGGATGGTCGGTGAGGACAAGGGGGATCCTTGAGCACCAGTAAAATATGGCATGTTATGGCCCATGAAAACTGTTATAACTGTAAAAAGATTGTAATAATCACCCAAATGATTAACTAAAGTACTGAATAGAAGCTGACATGACTATTCTGTCTGATTTATATGTGATTCTCCGCCAATTCATAATGTCATCTTATACTGGTTTCTGTTTGATTTCAGTCGACCTATCAGTCGATTCTCTCCTTTGAGCTACGATCAGCCGCACTTGCGCCCTCATCTTTTCCAGGAGCAGTTTCGGTGTGGGACTAACAACTTCAATCCAGCAGCAGCATTTTCTCAAGCCATGAAAATTGCGCAGATGGACCCGCTTTTAAACTATAACAATATGGCTGGTAAAGCCCTCCTGCAGCATGAGCATCAGCAGCAGGATCTCACAGCTTCATCACTACATCAGGCATTGCTTTCTCCAACGCCATCTGACTACACAAGACACCAACAAGTTTCACAGCAGTATGGCCATATGATCCAGGGTTTACTATCACCCAGACACTCATTGACAGGGCAACAGGACCTGCGCTTACCTCCTATTGAGGCACAATTTGTAAAACATCACCAGCGGCAGCAGGAATATGACTTGCTGAGGCACATGAACCAAGGGGTGGCAGATGCTGGAAACATGACTGCCAACCTATGTGGGCAGCAACAGACTTTATCAGATCACCAAGCGTTAAATATGCCTTATCAAAGTACGGAAACATATCATCAGCACCATCGTTTATTACAGGTCAGAGGCCAAGAGCATATTGCACAGCCTCCTTCATCATCCCAAGGACACAGTTTTGTACACCATCCCCCGTTGATGCACTCGGAGAGTATGGAAGAGGACTGTGCAAACGAAGGGAATAGGGAGGTGTATCAGGACAATGCAGACTGCACTGACACATCCACCAAAGCCTGCCAAGAGAATCCAGTGCTACTTAATGCTATTAGATGTAGGGATGCAGAGACACTACTAGTAAATATGAATCATGTGCATGAGATGACACAGCCTTACAGTCATCAGCCAGTCCCTGGCTTTGCCAGAAGCAAAGTGCCAAGTAGAGGTAAGAGATGATATTTGTGCTTAGACAGCCTTAGTTTGCATAATAGACTTCTAATTGCCAAACTCTTGTTTTATTAAACCTGGAGAAACTGCAAACTTGGTTTGTTGTCTGCTCATGAATTAACAGAATTTTCAGACAGGACCTCCAGTGTAGATTTGCTGGTTAGCTGAGTCTGTATGGATCTGCTTCAGCTGTACACTTGTGATTATGTCCTGGTTTCACAGAATTTATTTGAATACAGATGTAACACAGGCAGGGAAATGTATTTTTCAAACTTCAGTTTGATTTTAGGTATAAGTTAATAAGGTGATACTCCAGTGGAATACCAAGGAAGTCCAACATTTTTATTAGATGCTGTCTTTTAGATGAGATAGTATATCATGGCAATGTGCACTCACTTTGTGGGTATAATCTCATGCCATTATTTTGGCGAAGAACAGGGAGTTATCTTAAGTGACCTGATCAATATTTATCCTTTACCCAACAACTTGAAAAATAATTATCCAGTCAGTTTCCATATTTCTGTCTGTAGGAACTTGTGAGGATAAATTTGTGTTTTGTACATTACAACAGTAACTACACTTCCACAAAATACTTAATTCGCTGTAATGTATTTTGAGATGACCGAAGGTTGTGAAAGGCCAATATTATAAGTGTTCGTCTTCCACTCTTTTTGATTCTGTACATACTGGTGTGGAATAAATGCATAATATCTAAGATCACACTCACATTTTAAAAAGTAGGCTTTGTTAGATGGTGGATATCTGTTGCATTAGATGTAGAATGAACGTTGATGTAATTTTATCTTAACATGTACTTTCCCTGTTAATCATTAAAATCAAAACATTAATGAATTCAGCTTTCAGATATTAGTTTATTTGCTCACCATCCACAAACATTGAGAGAAGTTTTACTGTTTTGCAGGGAGGGATCTGGGCACAAGGCAAATTAGTTGGCCGTGGAAGGCACCAATAAATCAGATAGCTCATCCCATTTCTTGATTGGAGATTGGACTCCCAGTCTCTGGTCAGAATCATAGTCCCTACAACAGGCAGGGGCTAGATTTCGAGTAGCAGGAGCCAGGAATCTCTCAGAATGATCTGGCATTTGGATAAATAGGGAAGACCTGAAGGGGATTGCAACTGGAGCAAAGGGAGAAAAGACCAAGGGGAAGGGAAGGTTTCATGGTGGATTCTAACCGAGAATCCTCCGATCCTTGATTAAAACCTTAAACGTTACATAAAATCTCACTGCTTTTTAGTATATTCTAACTTTGTCCCTCTTCCTATTGGATTTGGTCTGCCAAGGAAGCCATAAGGGCTTTATCATTGCAGTCCTGGTTTAAAATTGCAGTTTGGTTCTGACTAAGTCATTGGGACGCAATCTGTATGTTTAATCAGGACCTGCTGCCCCCTACTGCATTTGTTTGGCACCTGCAATTTACAGTTGTAGTCATTCTCATCAAATTGGTTAGGCATCAGTCTCCCACTCCATTTTAATCACTAGCCTGCCTGTGTCTGGCTACAAGTAGTTAAAATTTCCTTCAGCGTGTATAGAGGTTAGGATTGCTCATTATAAATTGTGGCACACAGTCCTACCAAGCTACATAATAATGAAGTATATACGCCTGTATTCACTATAAATTTTACATGCAGTATAAAATGTATACCAAGTAATGAGGTATCATAGAATTACAGAATAGTTACGAGACAGAAAGAGACTATTTGGATCATTATGCCTGCACAGGCAATTAAGTAATTCATTAAATCATTGCCCAGTCCACATTCTGCTTTTTCCTCATATCCATGCACATTATTTCACTCTAAATAATTGTCCGATGCCCTCTTGAATGTCTGAATTGATCCTGCCTGCATCACATTTCCAGGCAGTGTATTCCACACCTTAACTACTCACTGTGTGAGGAAGTTTTCTCTCATATCACGTTGCTTCTCTTGCACGTCATTTTAAATCTATGCACTCATGTTCTTTGTACTGCTTCTCCCTATCTACCCAGTAAAGTAACCTCACATTAACAGCAGCTAATTTTTTTTAAACCAAAGCCATTTATCAGGATTAAAATTTGGCATTTGTCTGTACAAAAACATACAATGCCAATTATTTCAGTAAAGTTAACTTAGCATTTTGTATTAAATAAGGTACAAGGGATTATTGAAACAACACAAGCTGTGTTTGGGTTTAGTTGGCAGTAATCAATCAGCTGAAATTTTGCTAATTACTCCAAGTCTCCATTGTTCATTGGTTTATTAAAACATGTAAATCCGTGTGATAGGAATTAAAACTGTAAATACAGAGGTTTTATTTAATCTAACCTATTGACAATAAAAGCCCATCAATGTAAAAGGTAGGGTGTAAAGGATTAGAGCCAAAAATCTGCAGATGTTGGAATCCAAATAGACACACAGGAGGCTGGAGGAACACAGCAGGTCAGGCAGCATCTGGAGTAAAGAAGCAGTCAATGTTTTGAATATTATCTTTCTTCAGGACTGGATGTGAGGGTTGGGGGGAGCTGCAGATAAAGATGTGGGATGGAGGGGTGGAGATGGGATAGTGGTGATAGGTGGACACTAGTTGTAGGTACAACTTTGAGGAGAGAGATGAATCCGGTTGGTGGCTGGAGGGGAGGGTCAGAAGGTGGAATGGAAGGGACGAGGTTTGGTTGGAATCCAAGACAGGAAGAGGTGGGAAGATTATTTGAAACTGGACAACTCGGCATTGAGTCCTCTGGGCTGCAGTGTGCCCAGGCGGAAGATAAGGTGTTGTTCTTCAAATTTGTGTTCTGAGTCTCTGTGACACTGGAGGAGGGTGAGGATGGACATTTTGGAGCAAGAGTGGGGCCAAGCTAACCTCTCGGTCGCTGCGCATTTCAACTCCACCCCTCTTCTCCACCAACTCCCCTCTGACATGTCCGTCCTTGGCTTCTTGCAGTGTTGCAGTGACCCAGAACTCAAATTTGAAGAACAACGTCTTATCTTCCGCCTGGGCAGCCTGGAGGACTCAACATTGAATTCCTAAATTTCAAATAACCTTGCTTATCATCCCCCAGCTCCTTTTCCACCCTTCTCTTTCATTCCACCTTCTGACCTACCCTTCTAGCCACCAACCTGGATTCATCCCTTCCATCAACCAACCAAGTCGTACCTACCACCAGTGTGCACCCTATCACCATACTGCCCATACCCCTCTCCCTGACCCCTTTATCTGCAGCTCTCCCTTGCCCCACATACAGCCTTGAAGAAGGGTAATACTCAAAACGTTGACCGCTCCTTTCCTCCAGATGCTTCCTCGCCTTCTGTACGAAATTTTATATTACTGAAAAAATGGATAACAATGTCTTGAGTAAAACTACATTCTTTATTACTGAGTTAAACCTTTTGGTTAAATGGGTTATGGAAAGGAATAAACATTAGCAGGAGTGTGGTACCCTGCCAACATTGCAAGAAAATTGGACAACAGATAAATCCAGCAAGCATGGTTCATTTCCCGTATGGTGTTTGCGTTTTTTAAAAAAATTCAGATCACAGGAGGAAGGAGACACTAAGGATGGTTAGGTAATTGAAAGATCTGGCAAAGACTTTGCTAGAATACAACATGAATTCTCATAAGTAGAAACAAGTATGGGGATGTCAAGACTACGGGGCACATTTTTAAGGTGAGAGGAGATAGATTTTAAAAAGACGTGAATAAATCTTTTACACAGGATGGTTTGCATGTGGAATCGACTTCTTGAGGAAGTGGTGGATGTAAGTACAACTACAGCATTTAAAAGACATTTGGATAAGTTCATGATAAGGAAAGATTTGCAGGGATAAGGGCCAGGATCAGGCAGGTGGGACGAGTTTAGCTTGGGATTATGTTTGGCTGAAGGGCTGTTTCCATGCTGTAAAGTCTTGCAACCTCCTTAGAGAAAGAGAAATTGATAATGTTTCAGGTCATTCAGAACTGAAAGCTCATCTCTGTGTAATGAGTTATTGACAAAGAAAACTGAAATTAGATTTGGGGACCATCTAAAGTTAATGAATCTCAGGTTCATGTGCTTACCCTTCTGCTATTCCAACAAACATAACAGGGGAAAGAAGAAAGAATGATCACTGTTTAAAAGTTTTCAGTATCTTTTTTCATTTAGTTTTGCCCAACTTTAACTTGTTTGTCTATCTTGTGCATTATCTCCTAGAAAAGCGGATAACCCGTTGCAGAGCTTCAGCTAGCAATTTATTTTGTGCGGTTGACTACTGAACCCATTTGGTGCAATTGACGACTGAACATAATGAATGAGTGTCTTGAAATGGCCTACAATCAAATTTGCCTCCCACCAACCTCTTTTTCTTGTCTTTTAGCCAGCATCATCCACTAAAATATTCACAAATTTCTTTGTGTTGTACTTATGCCATCTGATCATGAATAAGAAAATCTCAACATGTACAAATTAAAAATGCCAAATGTAATTCAAACCACCGCCCAAATACCCAGCAGGGTTATTGTGTTTAATATGATTTGCTGTTTTATTTAGGTTGATGATTCTTTATAAAATAACAATTCCACTACTTTTCTGATCACCACATGTAACTTAATTATGCTAAACAGAACGTAGAGTGATACATTACAGAAATGTTACAGATTCTTCAGCCCAACTTGTCCATGCCGACTTCGTTTCCCAAATTAAACTAGTCCCATATGCCTGTGATTGGTGATAGCCAGGTTTCAGATTTCTTAACTATTAACAGAGCCATTATGTCATTTGCCAATTAGAAGAATTCCTCTCTGCCATTGATCAAGGCAGAGAAATTCCAACCTACTGCTTCTCAGAGCTGCACTTTGATCATAGTGTTCTTTATGTTGTAGGAAAGCCAACATTGTTACAATCAGCAGGCTGGCCTGTGAAGCACAATCTGTAGACTATTGATTGTGAATTGACAATTTTTAAAGTTGTGTTAAGTCAGGAGCTTGTGTCAGCTGATCTGAAACAGTTCCCATGGCCATTGGAAACGTCAGTTAGCTAATGACAACATTCCCTTGAAGTGTTACAGTTAATAGAACATTTAAAGACTACATTTAGCCAGTTGAAAAAAGAGTAAGAATCTTCAGTTTATCTTTGCCTTAGACCTCAGTGTGTGTGTAATCTGCACATTAAAAATCCTGTTGCAGAATTTGAAAATCATAATAGTATAACTGTGATTCTCTAGGGAAAGGAAATTAATGTAAGTACTTTTGCTTATCAAAATAATTAAGAGATGCAGTCATTGCCATTGGATCTGGGAGATTACATACCAAAAATGCCAGTCCCTGATAGCGCACAGCTCTGTGGTGCAATCACTTATGTCCTTGGGAAGGGCATTATAGTTTCAGAAGATCTTTGTTCCTGTTTCAGTCTGTGTATCCGTTTTTCTATTCCATGTCCAAGAACTCACTGTGAGTTCAGTCTTAGATTGTTTGCTGCTGTACCCTGAAAAAAGATACAGCTTAGCATTTGAGATAACACGGTGTGAAGCTGGATGAACACAGCGGGCGAAATCTGAAAATCTGTAAAAGGGTCCTGACCGGAAACATCAAGCTTTCCTGCTCCTCTGATGCTGCTTGACCCGCTGTGTTCATCCAGCTTCGCACCGTGTTATCTCAGATTCTCCAGCATCAGCAGTTCCTACTATCTCTGTGACAGCTTAACATTTAAACAGTTGCTGGCCATTCTTTGATTGCAGTTGACTTAATACGCTGCAACAAGTCATTGCTGTACCACATTTACCATATATCTGTAACTGAGATGTGTGAATTTTCAATTAAAATCTTGATTCATCTTGATTTCCTGCCATAATGGGGGCATCTATGCTTCTGCCAGTCAGATTTGGTGAGAAATTAGTTTCCACTGTGACAAAGAGCACTTTGTCACAATTGGAACAATAGAAAGGAAAATTCTAAATCGTTACTGAAAGGTATTGTGTACCTAAAGGCACCGGTGGCAGTGGAGGAGGTGGGTGAAGAAAGGGCGTTGACATTTTGAGCAGCCCCCATGTTGAATAGACACAAAGCAGCAGGTAAAGCAGTGATGAATGATATATCAGCATTTGCATACTATTTTACAAAAATAATTAACCAAATCTAGCAAGCCAAAATCCTATTCTAATATTGAGGAACATTATGTATTGCCTTGTGTATTGGTATGTCCTTCCCTCCTCCTTTGAATGTAATTCATTCTACATCTAAACATCTCCAACTCTCACCCCTTTACTCTGTTTCTGTCTGAACTTGCCTTAATCTTTCATTTTCCTTATATTTCATTATAACACGCCTCTTATACCTTCCTCCATTGAAGAACTAAAATGAAAGACTTTATATGACGTATGGTTGAAGATTCCCCGACAAGTTCCCGTTTTCTCCTTTTAGACAGAACCATGTTAATTTAAATGTAAAACATGATCCAGGTTCAAAGATTGTGGAAGGCTGCTGTGAACATATCCAAAGTGATTGAAAACAGAGAGCTAGAAATGCTTAGAAGCCCAGATTTCTGCCACCCAGAAAAGTAAAAGGTCAAAAACTCATCTTATTTCAGAAACTATGTCTGGGGATCGGATGGATGGCAGAAGACCTCCCATGCAGCCCATGGAGGTAAATGATCACAATGGAGTTGGTTACACAACGAGACAGTCAACTAGAACCCTCCAGCGGCATCATACCATTCAGACAAGTGATGATGCTTATGTATGTGCAAACTATTTTTATTCTCTTAATTTACATGTCTGATTATTACCTCTGTTTACACTTATCTGCTACATCGGAAATCAATGTGGTGCATTTTTTTTCAAGTTTAGTGTGTTCTACTACGTTTAATATTTAAGATTATTAACCAAAAATAGCATAGTATTTAATGAATATTAAAATAATCAACTAGGCTTCAGTTGTGTAGAATTCTTTATAAGCTTGGTCTAGCAAAGCGCAACGATAGTTGTTCTTGACTGGAAAGCACAGCAGTTAACCAAAATTTTGGTTAACAATACAGATGACAGTCTCTGATATATGAACATCAGCCCATATGAATAATCGTAGACAAAAGAATTCTTTAAAACCCTTGTCATTAACTGTGCCTTCACACATAACCCTACCAGTATGTCTCATGACCATTATTTTGTCCTGCCACCCTGTGACATTGCTCTGAGATCACTCAATGTGAGACACACTGTAAGAAATTTCAGAAATGTAAAAAGCTAGCTAAAGAGTCAGCTGAAACAGCGAGCTGCCTTTAGAAAAAATTATGTGAAAGATTAAGATGAGTGTTATTTTGTGTCTTTGTTCGATGATCAGTGATGATGGTCACCTGAACTGGTAAAATTGTATACTCTCATCTGGGGTAAAAGTGATTGCCAAGTTTCTTCTCCCTGTAATATTACTAATATTTTCTGTTTTCTAAAAGATACAGAAAAGGAAAATCTTTTTCCAGTTTATTTGAAAGGATAAAGCACTGATGGTGCTGCTTATTTCTTATTGTGATAATGCCAGCCTACATTTATCATCAGATTTAACTTTGATTATCTTTTCATTTGAAGGATCAGGCAGAACCTTCAGGGATGAGTTTATTAGCTGGAAAGGTGCTTAGCTCTGCCCGAATGTCAGATGTTGTCCTTAGCCAATCATCACTTACGGGGAGCCAACAGCTACAGACAAGAGGGAATGAAGGTGAGAATTTCTTGTGTTCTTGTGACCTTAAACACAAACTAAATACTTAACATATTGAAACACATATAAGCTAACACTGTACTTTAGCTGCACCAACTTGGATATTCTTTTTGCTTTGGGTTCATCAAGGTGCATTGATAGCTCTTTTATTTTGTCCTTTCAATAAATGTCAAGGAACGTTGGTTGTAACTTACATATGCTACTTTTGCAAAAGTCTGATATTTGGAATATGTTTATCTGTGATGTTGTTGGTTATATTCTCTGTGTTGACGTACAATCTGCTCTCAGTTGTTAGACGTGATTTCTAGAGAATGTGTGTAATGATGTCCAGTGTAGTCATTCAGTTCTATGAGTTATATAAAAGATTTTTGTGTCATTTCAGTCAGCACTTATTGATTGCCCTTTAATTCATTAACTGAGAAGTTATGCTTTAGTTAAGTAAAGTAATTGGGGTGAAATTAGGTTTAATTGATGAGACAGCAAAATGCAATAATTTATTGCTCAAAAGAAGACCTTTTGACCCATTAGATGCCTGCTACTTGAAAACGAACTGTCCAGTCTAATGTCTTTTAGCTCGTAGTCCATAACTCTGTCGGTTATATTTTCAGATTTCAAATTTCAAATTCAAAATATGTTCACATTCTTATCTAATGTCATATTACCGATGATGAGGGATTCTGCCTTTACCATGCTTTTTGGCAATTTCAGATCACCACTATCCTTTTAGCAAAGATTTGTTCCTCAGCTGTCCTCTAAATTGATATAAATCCATGTCACCTGGTTATTAACTTCTCTGTTAATTTCCACTGTATAAGCCCTTCAAAATCTAATGCACCTCAATTAAATCATCCCTCAGCCTTCTCCATTCCAAAAAAAAACCTAGCGTACCAAATCTTTTCTCATCGCTATTTTCCACTTTTGTCAATGTCCTTGTAATATGCTCCTGTTGCCACGCTAGTGTGAAATATCCTTCTGTGATACAGTGATCTGAGCTGTCTGTAGTACTCTATCTGTGGTCTTGTTAGTGTTTTAACCTTCCTACTGTTATAATCTAAACCCTGACCCGTAAGTGAAAGTGTCTCTTCAAATGTGAAAAGAAAGCTCTGGAGTAACTCAGCAGGTCTTGCAACATCTGTGGAGAGAGAAACTGAGTTAACATTTTAAGTCCAATATAATTCTTCTTCAGAACTCAGTTCTGAGAAGGTCTGTGTCACAGATCAGGAGGTTGGAGGAAAGAGTCGTACCTTTGACATCAACTCTGACAGGAAGGGCAACAGATTCCTGTCAGCCGTACAGAATGCTGGTAGTCAAATTTTGAGTGCAGCCTGAACTTCCAGTTTATGACTGTCAAAGATGACAGGATGCCCAGCAGCCAAGGTTTCAAAGATACCCTGAAAGACAACTTGCAGAAGATTGGCTTTGATCTCAATGGTTAGGAAAAGAGCGCACTGGGTCACCTAGGATGGTGAGTCCTGCATCACTAAAGTTAATTGGTTTTGAAGCAAGGAGGATAAAGGCTGAAGAAAGGAGAGCAAGGAGAAAGCTCAGGAGGAGTGCTATTTCCTAATTGTCACAGGCTGACTACCAGATTGACTAATGGCTGCCTGCCAGTGTGGATTTTGGATTTTTAAAAATGCTGTTTCCTGCTTAGCTTTTTACTTTGCCTTTTCCACCTTGTTTACCTTTCACTGACTTCATTCCCATCTATTAAAGCCTCTCTCTCTTTCGCTTCTTCTTTTACTCTCTTTCTCTTCTGCCTTTATTCTCTTTCACCCTGTACATACTCCAGGACTCTTTGGCAGGATTCTCCTCATTCTGAGAGACCGTCAAGAGAAGATTCATTTCCACTTAGTGCATTTTCATGATGACAAGTCTTATAGCTAGCAATATTGAGACCTGTGCTGGAACTGTTACCTTTCTGTGTTATATGCTGCATTTATTAAACATTTAGTTTAAACTTCAGCGAATGTGAGAGAATGACTCGGCCAACAAGCATGGCATACTATGGCAGCTGACATACTGGCAGAAATAGCTCCAAGCAGCAGCATAGAGGGTTGACAGTCAAATTAATTAAAAGGCTATGTGTTACATGGTCGATAAAATGGAAAGTGATGAATGAATCAAGCAATCTCAGTTACTTAGCATTACTGCTTCCATTGTTGTTTTGGGAATTTCTTCTAGGTCACTAAGCAATCTGTAACCAAGACAAGCTAGGATTTCAGTATGATTTTCTCATTTAATTTGTAATAAAATCTGAAAAAAATGACTTTACAACATAGGTGCCCATCACTGGGGATGGCTACCTAAGAGTAACTCTGACTGAAATTTCTAAAGTTCATATTGAAGCAAGTTGAAAGTACAGTACCCATGAATGGCACAGTGTAGTTTGACCTCAAGTTGCAGGTCTTTCCTGAAATGCAGTAGGGAGTTGTATTTCTATAGGAAAGGGAACATTAGAAGAATAAATATAACTGACCCACATCTTCATACCTTGCAGGAGTTCATACATCACTGACATTGGCTAGTGTTGATAATAATTTTCCTGTCCATCAGAAGATGTATGACCTGGTGGAAGATAGTAAAGGATCAAAGTCAAGTACCCTATTCCCATAAAAAAAAACACTTCAACTGAAATATAAAGAAGGTGTCCTTTCTGAATAAAAGAGATACATTTTTGATGAAGCTTTACAATAGACTTTTTTTAAGTCAACAGGCCTTGTGGCTTTCACTGGAACATGAATGGACCTATGGAATTTGGTCCTCAAAATGTTAATTAAAATCTTGTCATCCCATGTAATGTAATCAGAATTTGACTTCATCAACTTCCCTCTAAACCAAATAGATCTAATTGTGAACCAAAGTTAATAAATGCTGCTGCCAGAACACTGATAAAATTCAGGAATTCCCTCCTCCTGTAAACATGTTTGACAGCACTCACTATGGCTGACTATAAGCTGTGCAAAACGCCCTAGCATTAAGGTTTGAGTGCAAACTGTTTTAGTAATTTTCTTGTTTGATTCTTCAATGCTCTTTCAGAATGTGCTGAAAGTTCACAGAGTTCTGCTGATCCAAACACAGGAGAGGGTTCACAACATTCAAACAGTTCCTGCTGCTCCACCAAATGCATCACTGAGATCCTGAAAGAACTGAATCCACCATTTGACAACAAACTTCTCACCTACAAACATCCTGACCTGGCCTTTGGAATGGAGCAAGCTGGAGTGTAGTGGATACAGAGGTGATCAACAGTGCTGCTGTTCTAAGGGGAATGTGTGTATTTACCTTGTTTATATTCTTATAGTTTTACTGCGTAAAGACTTTGTTTTTGGTTTCTCACAGCTGGGATATTATTATTAAAGTAAAATGTGGAGAAAACAGTGTTTTTTTTTGTACAATGAAGTTATGCCTACAAAAGGATGAGTTCAGGAGGTCTGGCCTTATAATGGCAGAATTGAACGTGGAGGTAGAGAGCCAGGAGAGCAGATTTGGCAAGAAATAGGGGTGGGATGTATTATTGGAGGTTGTAAGTTGGATTGACTTCATGTTCTATGGTAGCAAACAGTCAATTACACTTTGTAAGGCCCTATTTGAGAGTGAGCTATATTGCCTTGCGAATATTTTGAAAGTGAGATCCTGACACATGCAGAAGCCAACACTAGCCTCCCTGCGCAGGCTGAGGATGATCAAAGCAGGGGCTCCATATGTCATTGATGGGGATTTGAGTATTAATACTCCCAAAAGCAGCTGCAACCTCATTGTTTGGGATTTACACACCACCTCAACTGCGCTGCTTCCATTCTGAAAATGTCAATTTTAAAGCTTTATCAAAAGACAAATTTTCATTTTCACTTAAAAAAGGACAATTTCTTTATATTTCAATTGAAGTGCTACTTTTGGATGTGAACCTGATTTTTGTCCATTCTGCATTCCCGCAAGTAATGCATTTTTGGACGCAGAGGATGGGCAGATAAATTGTTGCAAGACTAGCCTGGATTTTGTTTGTTTTTATACTGCTGTGCTAACCAACGAGGACGCCTCCATGTTGGGGTACCCCTGCAGTCCCTGAACTGCCTCAGTAACAGCAGTTCACCAACTGGGCTGCCAACTCTTGAGAGCAGCCATCCCTCTGACTGAACGAACACCATTGAGCATGTCTGTCATCCTTAGTAGGATGGCAAGCACAATGATAACTAATGTTGGAGTCTTCTTAAGTTTATTTTTTATTTTAAGTTAATGAGAATGGCTTGATGCATGGCAATGGTATAAACTTTTCACTGTATTTTATATTGAATACTTGTGACAAGAAATGATTCAATTAAGCCATAATACGGAAGGTAGCACTGCTGGAATCAATGCCAACAAGTGTGGGTTTGGGATTGAGATCGCCATTTGATCCCAACAATGAGTTCCCAAAGTTTGTAACAAAATCCAGTCCATTCTGCCTGGCTGCAGCTGTTGGTTACACATGAAAACACAAGAAGGCAGTCATAAAAGTGAAGCAAAATATCAACTCGTATCAATATGCCTAATGAAAAGTCAATTGCTGTGTAATTTTATAACCAGGCAATTAAATTGTTTATAATAAATGCTTTATATAAAATCCACAGTTATATTAAAAACTGGACATTAGTGTTTCCATAAGGTTCATTGGTTAATAAACTTACGCAACATGTCACAAAGCCATTAGCTCTATTTCCTGGATGGCTGATTTGGGATGCAGAGCGATGCCAACAGCATGCAATCAGTTCCCAAACCAGATGAGGTACCACCTTCTGAACCTTGCTGTTCATCTTAGGTGTGGTGACCCTCTGGTTAAACCCAGTACAGGTCGTGTCTCCCTAACATGAGGACAGCCTGTAGTTCTTTGGGACAATGGCAACTTTCATGCATTCCAGGAAAGTCTGCTGTTTAACTTCAGGTGTCTGTTAGGGATGAGCTAAATGGGATGGCAAAATATAAATGCTGTAATTAGCCTTGATTTCTGTGCTAGGATTCTGAAACAAAATTGAAACCTGATTGTTGTACGTTGAACTTCTTTAGAGTTCTGGAAGAATTTTGTGCTTTTAAAATACTACATGGTCAATGGACAATGATGAGAACAAGAGTACTGACTGGTTTTCTTTCTACCACTTAAAAGTCAGTACTGTTTAATTTAGAACTTGACCTAACTGTCTTTCCATGGACTAGAGATTGAACTGGGGGCTCTCTACTCTAGCTTTCAGCTGTTCGCTGAACTATAAGACAAAATACTGTTAGTGATTTGCAATATTGTTCACTTAGCAAAGCAAGCTAACCACTAATTTGTTATTTCTCTACAGATGAGTGTGTTCAGCTTTGAGGTCAAAGGTCCATTTTGCCGACAGTATCTAGCAGCATCACACCAAAACTTCATTGTATTTCTTTCCAGCACAATATCGTGACTTGTTTGCTGTCAGTTGAGGGGTTGCACTACTTGCCACACCTGTCAGTACCAGTCATGAGAAGAAGAGAAGACTGAAGTTTTCAAAATTGCAAAAAGAGAAAAAGTAAACAGCCATGACCACCTCCCACCCACACCCTCCCCAAGTCATCTTCATGTGTGAAGCCCTTTCCCCCTGGCCTTATCTTACAGAAACAGAAGCCCTCCAAACCCTGTGATGTCACTTTATCCAGGGAGAGTAACTGAGCAGTGCAGCATGTGCCCTGAGGTGTAATTTACTCTGTGAGCAATAAGACTGCTTGCTGTCCCTCTGGTACTCCTCCATTTTTGATTTTTGCCTAACAGTGGTGCAATATGCTTTGTTTTCCTAAATTTCTTTTCCAGTGTTTGTCACTGTGCTTTCTTTCTCATGTTAATTTCTGCGTCATATACCAAAAAAAAGTATATGGCCATTTTTTAAAAACGAAGTTAGATTTTATGGATTTTATTTCCCATTCACATAGATCTTGTTATGTTACCTTAAGATATCAATTAAATTAACCGTGTTAAAAAATAAACTGTCAAAATGGATGATTTTGTTATATTTGAATTGTAACTTGCACCTTTGTTTAAAGTATTTTTCCCTTTTTATGGCATTGTAATGTGACTTCTTTCCTTGTGCCAGGTGAAATTTGTTAATGTTAACCCTTTGAAATTTCACAGTGTGTATTATGTTTCGATGCCATGTCCTTTTTTATATGTATTAAAACAACCAGAACCTGCCCAAAGACCAGGTTTTTGGGATTCTTTCTGAACTCTAAAATTGATCGGAAAATGAAATTTAAGTTGAAAGATTTAGCTGCTTCAAAGAGGAGAAGAAGAAGCAGAACTTCGAAAGGAATTTGCACGAGTGGAAAGAAAGACTACAAACTAAGCCAGTCAAGCAGTGTTTAACTGTGATTTTAATAATCATGGTTTTAAAAAAAAACAATAAAAAGTAGCTCTGGACAGAGAATTTTTAGATGAAAATTTAAATATCACCCATTTATCTGCTTCTCAACTACAAATCTGTCCAACTTCTGTCATTTGTACATTTTTGTTCCATTTATTTGATGAAAAAAAGTCAAAAACTTGATATTCAGCTGTTTAACGGGAAGGTACCAAGAAAACACTGAAAGCTTTTATTGTATGTATCTTTTCTTTGTTTACATGACACTGTATTTATGGGAGAGTCAACTGCCAATCTAAGGAAAAACAAAGAACTGAAATGCAGCGCCATCTCTCATCTGTAACACATTTTTAATGTTGCTTTGTATTGTAGTAATCAATACGCAGTATATGTTGAATGTATATTAATATACTTTGCTATTTCTGTTTCGGAAATGTTGAAAAGTATTTTTTCTTGTTTATGTTGGACAAAAGGTTCAGTGATCTAGTACATTGTGTGGGTCACTTGCAACTAGTAATTTAGTTGGAAAGTGGGATCATGACAAATAAAACCTATGTAATTTGATCTGAACAATGTTACTTATTTAGTTCATAGTAAATGGTTTTTCCTAAGTTCCTTTTTCTCTGCTTTTACAGTATAATAGCATTACTCTATTTCATCAGACACAGGAGGAAAGCATGCACTCTATTAATACTTTCAGGATTTTGAACTTCAACCAGTCTTTTGGATTAAGAAGGCGGGAAGCAGAATAATAGACTGGCAAAGTTTTAAGCACATTTGCACCACACCTTTATACAGCAAATACACCTTAAGTTGATCTGTTGAAATATGCCATTGTGATGACATACATATTTTGTGCCTAAGCGCATTGGTTCAAATCATTAGCGCTGGATGATGACTGACTTTACTGATGCTGTAATGAAAAACTAATACTTCAACTCGGGACAAGTACATTCCTAATTATATTGATCTGTGCTGTGGGTAAAAGTGTTGCAGTGATGGATAGAATCTACCCAGACAGACAAGTATTTGTGAAAATTTAATGGATTTGTTGCTACTGCATTTTATACCCAGGGCCTATTCTAAAATGTTGGACATGAATTTACTCAGCAGCATATATTCCTGAAGTCCCAAAACACACATTTATGCAGTCTCTGATGTGTTCGCCTCCTGTCTTCTTGGATCTGACTTCTTATTGTATTGTGATGTGGAGTTCCAAAATTGTAATCTATCTTGACTCTTAAAAAAACGTGCTATTTTGGTAACAATTCTGCGATTGCAAGTTTAAAGGGATTTAAGGAAGAAGGTAACAATTATTAGAAGCAAATAGGCTCATACAAGGAGGAGTGAGTTTGGAATCCAATGAATACGTTCAGCAAAAGTAGCGATTGAGAATTGGCAAATATCAAAAGTGGGCATACGCTAGTAAATGTAGAAAATTGTGTATGTTTTCAATTAATAACTGTTGAGCCCCATGAAGGATTTTTGTTTGAAAGCATTGTGTTTTTTGAAAAAATATCTAATTATTTGGTACAGCTACTTCTTCAACAAATGGGAGGTTTTTCACAAAATGTCTCTGATGTTCCAAAATGTGAATTTTGTTCAAAACCTATTTTAAATGAAAATAAGCAGTTTGTTACAATGAAGGATATTAGTAGTGGGCCATCAGTGTTTTCTATATTTTAGGCAGCTTAGACTATTCAAACGTAACGTAGACTGTGAATTGAGTAACGTATTTGCAGTACGCTACTCCTGCAATGTGCCTTAAGCACAACCTTTAAACGAATAGACACATTAATTCTTTAACATCTTCCAGTGCAAGTAGTTTGTTTTGCTGATTGTGCAACTTCATTTCAGATGCACCTCCTTTGAAAGCACCTTCCAAACCTGTGTCCTCTGCTATCGAGAAGAATAAGGACGCATGCACATCACCACCTCCAACATGTTGATCCGATTCATATACCTTTCCTGACTTGCAAGTTCCCTCACTGTCACTGGGTTAAAGACTTAGAACATCCTCCTGAACAATGTTGTGAGTGTACTTGCATCACGTGGAGTGCAGCATGTTCAAAAGTGGATCACCATCTTGTCAAGAGCTATCAAAAATGGACAATAAATGTTGGCCCAGCCATTGAAGCTCAGACTCTATGAAAGAACTAAAATGCTAATTGTTACAAGTGGTTGAATCCCTGATACGTCTTCAAATCCTGTCCAGTCCCTCTCAACTGTGAACTGTGCAGAATTTGAATCATAGGTCTGGCAGTTTGGGAACCTTGATCAAATTAAATTGGCTGCGTTTCATCTGATTGAACGTGCATGTTTTAAAAATGTTACACAGACAACTACTACTTATCATTGAGTAACAACCACTGATTGGCTACTTACCAAATAATTCCCTTGAAATCTATAAAATGTTATTACTATGCTTATTTTCCATTACTGAGTTGGCATTCTTCACTAACTCTGTGGAAAAGTGACCTCACTGATTAGCAGTTCCCCTTAATGACGTGAAAGGAGTAATTGCTGAGGTGTGACTTGAATTCACACTGGTATTTCTCACATTAAAGTAAAAAATGCTGTACAGAAGAGTTATTTGTAATCTGTAATTGATTATGCACTTCATGAGCACTTGTTTAAATCATATCTCAGGATCCCTACAGTGTGGAAACAGGCCACTTGGCCCAACAAGTTCACACTGACCCTCTGAAGAACATCCCACCCAGATCCATCCCCCTACCCTTTCTCTGTAACCCTGCATTTCCCATGGTTAATCCACCTAATTTACACATCCCTAGACACTATGGGCAGTTTAGCATGGCCAATACACCTAACCTGCATATCTAAGCTACATGGGAATGTAACCACGGTTTCTGGTTTCAGATAGGCTTAGAATTTTGCACTACTTTACAAATAACAACAGTGTCCTAAGCTATTTTTCCCCTCCCAGATCTTTAGAATGGATGTCAATGAAATGTATACTTGTGGTTTTAATAAGAACTGTCAGAATTCACATGAATCTTCTGTGCAAAGGCATTTTTATAGAAATCCACATTGTACTTATGTACAGGTAGTGAATCATATCATGTTCCCTCCTTTTTTCTAGATAGGCAATGTTCAATGCCTTAAAAAAAGGGCAAATTAGCTATACAGAATGTGTTTTAACTATAAAAATAGTTAAATAGTTCAAAATGATAAAGGATTAGTACTCGTTACCCCTCCCAAGTGTACCAGATTCTGGTGTTAAATCCACCTGCTCCCAGTCTCTTGTTCCTCAGAGTCCTAAGATCTGGGTACATCTGTGCGTTGTTTTTATGTTATTGATTTCTCCAAATGTCAAATTTACAGTAGCTTGGACAATGAGAATATGGAGTCTTTTCAGGCCAATGTCATGGAATAATACATTCCGAAATCAACCTTTGAACAGGTTAATTTAGAATTAGTAACGTGCAATGAGGCAGGATATGTTAAAGGTGCAAAGATAAAGGATTTTCTTGGTAAGGATGAGCACAACATGATAGAAATTCAAATTCAATTTGTGGATGAGAAAGTTGTGTTTCAAACTCCTGTCTTAAATGGCAATATATGTAATTACAAGGGTATGACATGAGAAAGAAAGATGCATGTGAGGCATATACCATCCACAGCTGACTAAGGAAGTTTGGGATAATAGCAAATTGAAAGAAAATGTGTGAGAGATGCTGTAAGGATCAGTGGTTGCCCAGCAGATTAAGAAAGCTGCAAAGGATGACAAATTAAAAGGAGGAGAAATTGGAAGATGAGAGAAAAAACGAGCAATAAATGTAGAAAAGGCTACACTCTGCAAGTGTATAAAAAGAGAATATGTAAAGTAAGTGTTGGCCCTTTCAAGAGTGAGACCAGAGAATGGGAAATGGCAGAGGTTTTGAACAAGTATTTTGTATGTATCTTCACAGAAGAAGACACAAAAGGCATTCTAAGAATTCTAGAATGTCAAAAGGCAAAAATAAGAATGTAAAGCAATCATAATCACTGGAAGAAAAGTACTAGAAAAACAAACGGGCCAAAAATCTGAAATGAGGGCATCAAATGAGGTGACTACAGAAATAGTGGATTCATTGATTCTAATCTTCCAAAATTCCCTTGATTCTGGAAAGGATGCAGTAGATTACAAAATCAGGGTGGCTAATGTGCTATTGTTTAAGAAAGACTGCAAAAAGCCAGGGAACTATAGACTTGTAAGCCTGACATAAGTGGTAGCTAAGTTGTTGGAGGGGATTCTGAGAGATCTACATACATTTGAAAAAGCAAGGATTGGTTAGAGTTGATCAGCTTAGCTTTTTGTGTGGGAAATTGTTTCACAAATTTGGTAGAGTTTTTTGAAGATGTTCCTAAGAAGTTAGGTGAAGACAGAGTGGTAACTGTTGTCTGCATGGGCTTCAACAAGTCCTTTGATGAGGACAAGCATGGTAGACTGGTTAGTAAGGTTAGATCACATGGGATCTGGTGAGAGCTTTCCAATTGTATACAAATTTGGCTTGATGGTAGAAGACAAGAGGGCTGTTAATCAGACTAGAAACCTGTGACCAGTGGTGTGCAACAAGTTTTGGTCTGGATCCATTGTTGTTTGTCATGTATATCAATGATTTGGATAAGAATATAGGAGGTATAGTTAGTAGCTTTGCAGATGACACCAAGATTGGTGATATGGTGGACTGTTAAGAACGTTATCTAAGAGTACAATGAGATCTTGATCAGATGGGCCAATGGGCCAGGAAGTGGCGGATAGAGTTTAATTTAGATAAATGCAGATCATTGCATTTTGGTAAGGCAAGCCAGGACAGGACTTAGACAGTTAAGGGTAAGGCCCTGGGAGCGCTGTTGATCAGAGCGACCTAGGGGCGCAGGTTTGTAATTCCTTGGAAGTGGTGTTGTAGATAGGGTGGTGCAGAAGACATTTTCCTTCTTGCTTTCAATGGTCAAAGCTTTGAGTATAGGAGTTGGAATGGCATGCTGCAGCCATACAAGTCGTTGATGAGGCCACCTTTAGTATGTTGCATTCAGTTTTGGTCACACTGCTATAGCAAGGGTGACGTAAAAATGGAATGGATGCAGAAAAAAAAATATTTACAACGATGTTGCTGGGACTGAAAGGTTGACTTATAAGGAGAAGCTGAATAGGCTGGAACTTTCTTCCCTGGAGTGTCAGAACGCTAAGAGGTAACCTTTAAAGAGGTTTACAAAATCATAAAGGGCACAGATGGGGTCAAAAGCCAAGGCCTTTCTTCAAGGTGAGGTGAGTCCAAAATTAGAGCGCATAAGTTTAAGGGCGAGGATTTCAAAGGAACCTGAGGGGCTACTTCATCACCCAGGTTGGTGTGTGTATGGAATGAGCTGCCAGAAGAAGTGGTAGAGGCGGGTACAATGACAATATTTAAAAGACACTTAGACAGGTACATGATAGTAGAGGGGATTTGGGCCAAACATAGCCAAATGAGACTAATTCAGTCTAGGATTCCTGGATGGCATGGACATGTTAGTCTGAAGGGCCTCTTTCCACTGCTGTATGACTCTCACAAATGTAAAGCTCCCGGTCAAAAAGGAAGAAAATAGAAAATAAGAAATTTATAGACTAGGTAATCTCACATCTGCCATTGGGGAAAATGTTAGAATCTATTATTAAGGTAGTCATAGAGCATTTAAAAATTAAAATAATCGGGCAGAGTCACCATGATTTTGTGAACAAAGTTGTTAACAGTCGTGAAGAAAAAGGAACCAGTGGATGTAATGTCTTTGGATTTTCAAAACACATTTGATAAGGTTCTGCATAAAAGGTTATTATGTTTAAAATGTTGGTGATATGTTAGAATGGGCAGGGAATTGGCTAACTAACAGGGAACAGAGGATAAGGATAAATTGATTTTTTTTCAGGGGGTTGGCAAACTAATGTAATGCCACAGGGAACACTGCAGTGGCATCAGCTATTTAATCTATATTAACAACTGGGATGAAGGGACAGACTGTATTCTATCTAAATTTGGTGAAAGTTCAAGTCATGAAGCTACAAGGAGAAAGCAAAGAGATATAATTGGCAAAGCGAGTGGGCAAAACAAAATGGCAGATGGAGCATAATGTGGGGAAATGTAATGTAAGGTCCACTTCAGCAGAAATAATAGAAAAGGAAAATATTATTTAAATGCATAGAGTGCTGAAAGCTGCAGTACAGAAAATTCTTGATGTTCTTGTAAATGAATCATAGTAGGTTGCGTGCAAATACAGCAAGTAACTAAGTCAAATGGACTATTGGCTTCTTTTACAGGGTGAATAGATAATAAAAGAATGCTATAAACTCTACAAGACATTACTAAACCTGCACCTGGATTATTTTTCTAGTCTTAGTCTCATTGTTTAAGGAGGGATGTCATAGATCGTTGACCCGATAGAGGTCTACAAGATTATGAAGGCCAAGGACGGACTGTACAGTCAGAAGCTTTTTCCCAGGGTGGAAGAGTCCGTTACCAGGGGCCATGGGTTTAAGGTGCGAGGGGCAGGGTTTAAAGGTGATGTACGAGGCAAGGTTTTTTACACAGACGGTGGTAGGTGCCTGGGACCCACTGTTGGGGGAGGTAGTGGAAGCAGATACGATAGTGACTTTTAACGGGCGTCTTGACAAATAAATGAATAAGATGGGAATAGGCGGATATGGTCCCTGGAAGGGTAGGGTGTTTTAGTTGTGATTGGCAGCATGTCGGTGCAAAGTTGAAGGGCCTGATCCTGTACTATAATTTTAACATGGAACAATACAGCGCAGAACGGGCCCTTTGGCCGTCGATGTTGTGCCGGCCTGTGAACTAATCTAAACCCATCCCCCTACACTATCCCATCATCATCCATATGCTTATCCAAGGACTGTTTAAATGCCCCTAATGTGGCTGAGTTAACTACATTGGCAGGCAGGGCGTTCCATGCCCTTACCACTCTCTGAGTAAAGAACCTGCCTCTGACATCTGTCTTAAATCTATCACCCCTCAATTTGTAGCTACGCCCTCTTGTACAAGCTGACATCATCATCCTTGGAAAAAGACTCTCACTGTCCACCCTATTTAATCCTCCGATCATTTTGTATGTCTCTATTAAATCCCTTCTTAGCCTCCTTCTCTCCAATGAGAACAAACCCAAGCCCCTCAGCCTTTCTTCATAAGGCCTTCGCTCCAGACCAGGCAACATCCTGGTAAATCTCCTCTGCACCTTTTCCAATGCTTCCACATCCTTCCTGTAATGGGGCGACCAGAACTGCACGCAATATTCCAAGTGAGGCTGCACTAGCGTTTTGTATAGTTTCAGCATGACATCACGGTTCCGGAACGCAGTCCCTCTACCAATAAAACCTAACACACCGTAAGCCTTTTTAACAGCACTATCAAACTGGGTAGCAACTTTCAGGCATCTATGTACATGGACACCAAGATCCCTCTGCACGTCCACAATACCAAGAATCTTTCCATTGACCCAGTATTCTGCCTTCCTATTATTCCTCCCAAAGTGAATCACCTCACATTTATCGGTATTAAATTCCATTTGCCACCTTTCAGCCCAATTCTGCAGTTTATCCAAGTCTCTCTGCAACCCTGCAACATTCTTCCACACTATCCACCACTCCACTGACTTTAGTGTCATCTGCAAACTTACTAACCCATCCACCTATGCCTGCATCCGAGTCATTTATAAAAATGACAAACAGCAGTGGTCTTTGTTCTTTGTTGTACTTACAGAATCCCTCCAGTGTGAATACAGGCCCTTCAGCCCAGCAAGTCCACACTGGCCCTCAGAGCATCCCACCCAGACCCATTCCCCTATCACCCACCTAATTTACACATCCCTGTCCGCTATGGGAAATTTAGCATAGCCAATCCAACTAGCCTGCACATCTTTGGACTGTGGGCCGAAACCAGAGCATCTGGAGGGAACCCATGCAGATGCAGGAAGAATGTACAAGCTTTACACAGACAGAGGGTGGGATTGAACCCAGGTTCCTGGTGCTACAAGGCAGCAGTGCTAACCACTGAGCCATCGTGCCGCAGATGTGTTTACATTCAAAGCAACTCAGTGAAGGTAACAGCAAATTCTTGGGATGAAGGACTTGGCATTTTAAGAAAACTTAACCAGAATGGGGCCATATGGGTTGGAGTTTGGAAGAATAAGGTGATCGTTTTGTAACATAAGATGCTGATAGGACTGAACAGGTAGATGCTGGGATGATATTTTTGTGGGGGAGGCTAGAACTGATGGCACAGTTAAAGGGTCTCCCATTTAATACAGAGATGAATAAGAAATTCATCTCTCTGAGGTTGTTAGTCTTTGGAATTTCCCCAGGCATCCAGGCCAGGTCATTGAATCTATCCAAAGCTGAGTAACCAGATTTTGATCAAAGGGTGTTGAATGTTATGGGGATATCGGCAGGAAAGACAGCAATTGGATGAACCTTATCAAATGAAGGAGCAACCATGTGAGGCTGAATAGTCTGCCCTGCTCCTATTTCTTATCATCTTAGGTGGGAGCTGGCCTTTTTGGTAATTGCATTTCCCCATCTTTGACCATCCCACACCCAACCTCAACAGCCTCTCAAGGAAACCTTTATCCCTAGATTAAGGCATCTTTCCCTGCACCACCATGTTTGCTAACTATCCCTCACCACTAAAGCCTCTTCTGATTGTCAGGAACATCAGAGTCCCTATTTTTGGTTTTCCTTCCCAGCTGCTGGCTAGGCTGTCCAATTGGCTTGCATCAAGGCAGGGGAAAAATTGGGCAGAAGTATACAATTTGGCTTTATTGTGTTGGGCAGGGCCTGTGCAATCCACATGTTAATGGAATGATTAAAATTACTCGTCTACAATGAATTGATTTTGTTGTTAAAAATATGATAATGTTTGCAACATTGCACTGTGAATCATTTTCAGTCTGCTCTGATAACTCCCCAACTCATCATAAATATCATGGTCAATAGTGTCTGAAGAATGGGCGTAGGATTGTGCAAATTGTATTTGGAATGTATAGATGAGCATTGATTACAGCTCCTTTTAACAATGTATTAATTTATGGTTTTTCAAAGCGGATCATTTTCCCATGCTGTTTGTTTTTTGATGCTACTATTTACATATCGATTTAACGAGAAATCGATCAGGAAAATCAGATTGGTAACTGGTAGGAGCATGTTTCTTGTTTGTAAGTAATGTTATTTTCTTTAAGCTATTTTGTGATGTAGATTCAAATTCATTGAAAGTGAACTGAGGTCATCAAACCCACAAAAGGCTTTTAATGAAAAAGACTTTAACCTCAATTGTCCAGCCAAATCTGAGCTGATGTAATAAAGACATTTTCAATTGTCAGCCTTAAGCAGTTTGTCTGCAGCTATAGGTATTTGAGAACCAAGTTTTTAACAAAGGCATAGCACACATTTATAAATTTAAATACACTGAAATGAAAATACAAAGGTTTCTTTTTAACGCAATGTTATTCCAAATGTCCACAAAGATAAGCGTTTATTTTAGTCAAATTATTTCAATTAATAATTTACAATTATACAATTAACTGAATTATTCATAAAAGCTACATCATACTTTAACTTCTGTGCTTGGTTCTTGCAGTTTTGTTGGCTTGTTTGTTGATGACAGAGTGATGCCCTATTATTTGCCTTGGTGTAACACATGAACCACTAACATGGAGGTCTAGGATAAAACCTCAGTGAATGCAAAGAGCCCTGATCGTATATTTTTTTTCCATTTTTAGACACTGATTTCATTTCTCTCCAAGTTATCTGACAAATAAGATCTCTTGCTTATCAATACAGTATCAGATGCTCATAAAGATAAGTAATGAAACTGCTTTACATTTGGCAGAGATTCATACATTAAGCTCCACTGTCTGAGTTTTGGAATAATTGAAACTGGTAGTTAAATTGCCAAATTCTGTGTTGCTGTCAAAATGAACAGAGATCCACCTTGTGATAACCTGTTTACCTCCCTGTGAATTACAGCTCAGCAAGTTAAAATAAGTGTAACTATCCATAATAACCATCTTCTCCTTTATTTCTGTGCTTGATGGAAATGTTTTCACCCAGATGGATGTGGGTATTTGGAATTCCCTACCGTAGAAGATAGTAGAGGCAGGAGCCATCAAGACATTGAGATGTATTTAGATGAGCACTACAAACACCACAGCATACAAGACGATAAGCCAAGTGCTGGAAGATAGAATTAGAATAGGTAAATACTTGGTGATGGGCTGAAGTGCCCGTTTCCACACTGTAAAACCTCTGATGCTATGATTTTTGTTTACACATATGATTGTCTAAACCTTAACCAGTGGAAATTCTCAACTGAGGTGGCGCTGAATATGAACAATTTTTTGGGTTAGTGTTTTAGCTGTAAGATTCCTCTGCCCTAATTCCAGCAAGACATTACAGCAATCTCTATGATTGGCATTCAGAGTGGGAGTGTGTGACATGAGGAATCCAGCTCTGCAGCATCACAGCCTGGTATTAGTCGCGAACCATTTCAACTCCCCCTCCCATTCGTTAGATGACATGTCCTTCCTCGGCCTCTTGCAGTGCCACAATGATGCTACCCAAAAGGAATTGCAACAGCAACTCATATTCTGTTTGGAAACCCTGCAGCCCAATGGTATCCATGTGGACTTCACCAGCTTCAAAATCTCCCCTCCCCCCACAGCATCCCAAAACCAGCCCAGCTTGTCCCCGCCTCCATAACCTGTTCTTCCTCTCACCTATCCCCTCTTCGCACCTCAAGCGCACCCCCACTTCCTACCTATTAACCTCATCCCGCCCCCTTGACCTGCCCATCCTCCCTGGACTGACCTATCCCCTCCCTACCTCCCCACCTACACTCACATCTACAGGGTCCATCCCCGCCCCTTTAACTTGTCTGTCTATTCTCCACCTATCTTCTCCTCTATCCATCTTCGATCCCCCTCTCTCCCTATTTATTTCAGAACCTTCTCCCCCTCCCCCTTTTCTGATGAAGGGTCTAGGCCCAAAACGTCAGCTTTTGTGCTCCTATTTGGATCCCACCAAGAGGTCTGTAGGTACTGTTCTGAATTATTTCATGAGTAGCTTTCTTGCTTGGGGCTGAGGGGAGACATGACCAACTTCTCACATCATGGTGGGCAAGCAAGAGTTTCTGGTTACATAGGGTAGACTGAAACCAGAGATGATCCTTCCCTCTCAACCACTCTGTAAGTCTTTGTGTTACAGAACATGTGTGCTGCGATGAGAGGCTTGTGGAGCGGTGGACTTCTGGCCTGATTTTAATTCTGTTCTGTTATTGTCAATTTCAGTTTTCCAGATGTCAGTATAGCTTCTGACTCTGAAGACCTGACCCTGAGCAAAACCTTCCTGGTCCCCAGCTGCAGTCTTAAAGGTAGATCCAGGTAGAGTTTCACAGATTTTGATTCCCAGCCAGTGGACCACATTCTGGCTCTCAGTGATCTACCAAATGAATGGATCATCTACTCTGGGGGCTAACTTCCCAGTAACGGCAGGTAGCCAGTCTACGTAACTCATGGCACATGCATGGGCCACTGGGGCACTTTGCCAGGATCCTGTGGGCAGTTAATGGGTTCTTTACTGAGGGTGAAGTCCCCTTAATGAGGGAACCAGCCTGTCATGCCAAATTGTGGATCCTGAGGGTCCCTCTGAATCATAGCTGCCGTGGGTATGTTACCACCTTCTGGGTTTGTCGTTTGGTTCTGTGCGGAATTAGTCTTGACACAAGTTACAGGAGGCCGCCTTGTCAGTGAATTATTGAATCTGATCATCCTGATCTCTGGACAGCACAAGGCTTTACACAAGGCTTCAAAATAGAGCCATCTCTAAATGTTCTGGTAGTCATGTGATCGTTCATTTAGATTGGGTCCTGGAGTGTAACTTTAACAAGGTCAAATAAAACATTTGTATATTTACGTATAGTGGATGGGCTGCTAATTTTGACACCCATCCAACCCTAATAGGAATGCGCTGGGGAGGGCTCTTGTGATACAGTGGTAGTGTCATCACCTCAGGGCTAGGGATGTCTGGGTTGAAGTCCCACCTGCTCCTGAGGTGTGTAATTACATCTCTGATCATGATTATATGTAAATATCTGGACGTAAGCATTGGTATGGGGGAGGGGAATGTGGTTGGCTTGCCATGCGGCCTGCTTCACATACCCCACCAAGCATTGGCCAATTAATGTATTAACATATGTATAGATTAACAGAAATCATTTCTCCTGCATCTTGAAGCTCTGAGTTAGTTTAGGACCTAGTAATGTTCATGAGTCATTATTGTATTAAGAGCAAAACACACTGCCCTGAGTAAGTAAACTGATGTACAGTGTTGCATTGTGCCCACTATGGTGATTGCAATAAGGTCAACCAGCTGGACCTCATAGAATATGGGGCTGTTAATCTGGACCAATCAGAGAGATCTGGCTGACATAAAAGGATGAATGTGGGGATATTCAACCCTGAATGTCTGACGCAGTGAGAGGCATCGCTATTGTCAAGGCTGTGCATTTGTAAATAAAGGGTGATTGAAGATGAGATGCCAACCTCTGAAGAGTTATTTTACCCACCTGGCCAATATCGTTCTAATTTAAACCATCATGTGTGTGATGAGTTAAGTGTGATGAGTTAACAGATTTCAGCTAGGACAGCAAAGAAGACTTTAAAAATATTGCACAAACCCTATTTCTGATTAATATTCACAAACATTAAACACTTTTAGTTAGAGATGCCCAGGTTGTGATAAGTTAAATAACATGGCAAAACTTTTGTTTTGGAGCTTATAGAGAGAAAGTTGCTTGTTAATTATGATATGAGATAAAGAATGATGTGGAACTGGGAACCAGGACAGCTTTGAGATAGTGTGAGGCAGTGCTGATGGGGAGACAGGTTGAGATTGTGCACATGATGGTGCATGGCACTGAGTGTGGATCTCAGGGTGTGGCAGGGGTAGCTGTCCCAGGAGCGTTGTATTTCTCAGAGATACTTGTGATCTTGGATGTGTTCAAAACATGAAGGATGGAACTTTAGTTGGAATCTGTGTGGAGAAAGGCAGGGATGGAGACAGTCACTGAGGAAGAAGATGTGGCTATTGGGAAAAAAATAAGTTTTGGCAAATACTTCGTCAACACTAAGAGGAAAATACAGAGGAATGAAGGCCATCAAGATTAAAACTGTTGGAAAGAAGAGAACAACTCACCAGGTTGGTCATACCTGGAGGAGAAATGGCAGCAAACTAAGCATGCAAATAGAAGCAAATACTGCAGATGTTGGAAATCTGGAACAGGCACAGAGGATACTGCAAGAACTCAGCAGGTCTGGCAATGGAGAGAAAAAACTGTTAATATTTTGAGTTCAAAATGACTTTTCTTTAGTAATAGTTTCTCTCTCCGTCTTGTTTTAAGAAAAAAGAACTTCTGAAGAAGAGTTGTATTGGACTCAAAACATTAACTTTCTTTCTCTCTCCACAGAATGCTGCCAGCGCTGCTGAGTTTCTGCAGCACTTCCTGCTTTTATTTCAGATTTCCATCATCTGCAGTGTTTTGCTTCCATATCATCGGGATAATACACATTCGGGTTTGGTTATGTATCTCCTGGGTACCAGTACATTGCTACTAACTAATCTTATTGTGATTGTGCCCTTAACCTAAGGCGAAGGCTAGAAAGAAAATAATTAGGAAGAGAGAGGGGTGGATAAAACAAATGCAAGGTCTAAACAATTGGTAAGTTTAGCTCAACCTACTTGATATAGTACAATGAATTAGAAATAAAAGCTGAAAATGTTGGAAATACTCCGCCAGGCTGGCAGCATCTGTGGAAAGAGGACTCTTTGATAAAGAAAGAGCTGAAAGAGCGTCTAAAACATTTTAATTGGATGATGAATTTAAAGAAAAATGTTGTAAATGACAAATGTTTCAAGTGAGCCTTTGTGTGATCAGTTGATCTTTGCTCTGTTTGGTGTTGGTTGGAAGTTGGTTATCATTAACAAGTTGAGAACTCTGAATGTTGATATCTATGCTTCCACATAATTAAAACTTACCAAGCACAGTTCATAGTTCTCTTCCTTATCAGATGTGATAGCAGATGACTAATAAATACAAGGTAGTCTTGGGTCAGGCTGCAGAAGAAGAAGAAAGTTCAGAAACGGTGAGAGGCCAACTTTTTAACTTATTTTCAGGTGTCTTTCTGTGTAATGTTTCAGTTGTAAAACGTGTTATTAAGAGGAAAGTGAAATGCTTGAGAATAATCTTACTTGCACTGCAGCAATATATTGCAGGGTACAATTTTTGATTGACTTTATTGATGCATGTGGTTGGATACTGCCAAAAAAACACTCAAAATTAAATTTTGCTGCAAATGTTCATCTCAGAAATTAGCAGCATGAATTGTAAACATTTTGGTTTAAGTAACTAGTCATCATTGTTATACTTTATTTGCAGCATAATTATTTAGAAATCACGGTAGATCATGGTATTTGAGGTCAATCGTTTTTGCTGGTTTACAAAGAGTGCTGGTTTATAAGGTGCCAGTTAAAACAGAGTTAGCTATAATTACTTGTGATAGAATACATTGAGGTATTTTTGCAATGTTTGGATAATGCTTTGTCTAAATAACAAAAGTCGGCTTGGCTTTCTGAATGAATTTTTGTGGAAAACAGGAGCAGATGTAGAACTTTTGTGCCATTTCTGCCATTTAATCTGATCATGGCTGACTGTCCAACTCTGCACCCTGTTCCTGATTTCTCCCCATGCCTTTTGATCCCTTTAGCCCTAAGAACTATGTCTATCTCCTTGAAAATATTGAATGATTTGGCCTGTACCGCTTTCTGAGGCAGAGAATTTCACCCTTTAGCAGAACTGTGACTGCACTCTGGTCACTGGACTCAAAATGTTAATTCTGTTTTCTCTTGATGCTGTCAGACCAACTGAATTTCTCCAGCAATTTCTGTTTTTGTTGGAGAAAAGGTTGTTTCTGCACAATGATGACGTGATGGGGATTTAAAGTCTTCAAACTCTTGTGAGAGCACAGTTCCATCCAGAGGCCACCCCTCATCTCCTGTCTTCAGCAGCACCTCCCAACTCTGACAGTTGCTGCTGATGGTCCAGAGGGAGAAAAAAATGGGGAAAAAAATCCCAGTAATATTTGGGAATGATCATATTGTTCACCCTGGAGCACCATTCTAAGGTATGCAAATTGGATCAGTATGCGTTATTGTCAAGGTTTTCCTACTTTTTCTTTCTTAGTGGTCTAATCTTTGGAGAATGTTTATCCTTCCCAACTGGATGATGACCACATTTTGGCCACTTGATGCCAAAGTGACTCAGGGATAGGACCTGGAAATGCACCTGATTTTTGGGGCCTGACTCCAGAACAAATGTGCAGTCCAACTTTTTAAAAACTCTTTTACAGTTCAACCTGGTCTTGTGATGGCCTACTGATACTTTATAATTCTAATAAGAGCCTACAGCCAAACCAATAAGAGCTCATGCTGTTAGGGACAAGGCACTGGCATGGCTAGTGGATTGGTTGAGTGGCAGAAGGCAGACAGTAGGGATAAAGGGATCTTTTTCAGGATGGAAGCTGGTGACTAGTGGAGTTCCACAGTGTTGGGGCCATAAACATTCACGTTTTAAATTAACGATCCAGATGATGAAACTGAAGGCATTACTGCTAAGCGTACAGATGACACAATGATAAATGGAGGGACAGATAGTGTTCAGGAGACGAGGATGCTGCAGAAAGACAGACAGGTTAGCAGAGTCAACAAGGAAGTGGCAGACAGAAATATAATGCAGGAAAGTGTGAAGTGATGCATTTTGGTAGGGAGAACAGAGGGGTAGACTATTTTATAAATGGGGAAAAGCTTCGGAAGTCTGAGGCACAAAGGGACTTGGCAATCCCAGTTCAGCATTCTCTTAATGTTAACATGCAGGTTCAGTTGGCAGTTAGGAAGGCAAATGCAATGTTAGCTTTCATTGTGATGGGGCTAGAATACAAGAGCAGTGATGTACTACTCAGGCTGTATAGGACTCTCATCAGGCCCCATTTGGAATATTCTGTACAGTTTTGAGCCCGGTATCTAAGAAAGGATGTGTTGGTTTGGAAATGGTCCAGTGGAGGTTTCGAAGAATCATCTCAAGGATGAAGGGCTTGTCATGTGTGGAGTAGTTGAGGACTCTGAGTCTGTGCTTGATGGCATTTAGAAGGATGAGGGGGGATTTTTATTGAAAAATAGAGAATATTGAGAGATCTGGATAGAGTGGACATTGGGAAGATGTTTCAACTGGTAGGAAAGACTAGGAGCTGAGGGTCCATATTCAGATTGAAGGGATGACCCTTTAGAACCAAGATTGTGAGGAATTTCTTCAGCCAGAGGGTGGTGAATCTGTTGAACTCATTGCCACAGTGAGCTGTGAGGGCCAAATCATTAAGCATGTTTAAGACAGAGATAGGTTCTTGATTAGTAAGGGGGTCAAAGGTTACAGGGAGAAGGCTGGAGAATTGGACTAAGAAACATAAGCCATGATCGAATGGTTGAGCATACTTGATGGGCTGAATACCCTCATTCTGCCCCCATATCTTGTGGTTATCTTATGGTTATGGTTGCAGCTCAACTCAACCTGCTCTCGGATGCAAACTGGAACCATTTTAATTAATGTTAAATCAGGAAGTATACGTGCCAATGGGACTTTTGAGGTGCTACAAGATCCTTAGTTCTATTTTTTGCCATTAATAATGGGTCAAAATCCTGAGCCTCTCTTCCCATACAGACTGCAGTGGCTGTGGAAGGCAAGAACAAATACAATGAGCAGTTAGGGATGGACATTAAATACTGGTGCAGCCAGTTAAGCTTATGCTAGAACAAAATGTCAAAAGAATGAATGTAATCATCTGACTGTATAAATGAAATAAATATATTCTTATATGTTCTTAAAATGTATTATTTCATTCACAGTGTTGAAGCTTACAGCCATCATGAAGGTGATCGTCACAACCTTGGCCTTTGTTCTGATCACGGGTACGTGCATCCAACCCTTCGCCCTCAGCAGCCGAAGAAATAACACGCTAACTGCGTACGAACAATGATTTCAATTTGAAGCACTCAGTGTTGCTGAGATTCTTTATTTAGTTTAAAAACAATGTTGTATACTATCTGTTTAACAATGCCCTATTAAATGTAACCATGGCACCATTTCTTCTGACATTCAAGTCCCCACAGCCCGAAGCTGCTGTCTCTTAGAGCGCGATGACAGTAAGTTAAATGTAAGGAGTTACCACATCCTCTCCTACTTTTCTCTTTTGCAGTCCTGCTCTATCAGGATTGGGAAAGGTCCCATGGCACTAGCTGCCCAGTATTTTGCTGCTGCAGAACTCAGCCTTGTGCTTTTGCACTGTGGGCCCATCTGGCATGGATGCCACACACAGCTTGTTTACCCTCAATTGAAGGCAACTGTGTGTATTGTAACTGGAACCCTCAGTTCAGTACATTTCCCCAGGCTCCTTGTCCTTGCAACATGATTCTACATACCTGCCAAGTGATGAAAACCCGTCACGTTGTGCACAGACTTTGTGACTGACTAATCATCAGCAAATGATGAGGAGGTGATAACAAAGTGTGGAGCTGGATGAACACAGCAGGCCAAGCAGCATCTCAGGAGCACAAAAGCTGACGTTTCAGGCCTAGACCCTTCATCAGAGAGGGGGATGGGGAGAGGGGGAGGCGGACCGAAGACGGAGAGAAAAGAAGGTAGGTGGAGAGGAGAGTATAGGTGGGGAGGTAGGGAGGGGATAGGTCAGTCCAAGGAGGACAGACAGGTCAAGGAGGCGGGATGAGGTTAGTAGGTAGGAAATGGAGGGGCAGCTTGATGTGGGAGGAGGTGATAGGTGAGAGGAAGAACAGGTTAGGGAGGCATAGACGAGCTGGGCTGGTTTTGGGATGCAGTGGGGGGATGGGACGAGCTGAGCCCAGCTTGTCCCTACCTATACTCTCCTCTCCACCTATCTTCTTTTCTCTCCATCTTCGGTCCGCCTCCCCCTCTCTCCCTATTTATTCCAGGACCCTCTCCCCATCCCCCTCTCTGATGAAGGGTCTAGGCCCGAAAATAATAAAATGTGAGGCTGGATGAACACAGCAGGCCAAGCAGCATCTCAGGAGCACAAAAGCTGACGTTTCGGGCCTAGACCCTTCATCAGAGAGGGGGATGGGGAGAGGGAACTGGAATAAATAGGGAGAGAGGGGGAGGCGGACCGAAGATGGAGAGTGAAGAAGATAGGTGCAGAGAGTATAGGCGGGGAGGTAGGGAGGGGATAGGTCAGTCCAGGGAAGACGGACAGGTCAAGGAGGTGGGATGAGGTTAGTAGGTAGCTGGGGGTGCGGCTTGGGGTGGGAGGAAGGGATGGGTGAGAGGAAGAACCGGTTAGGGAGGCAGAGACAGGTTGGACTGGTTTTGGGATGCAGTGGGTGGGGGGAAGAGCTGGGCTGGTTGTGTGGTGCAGTGGGGGGAGGGGACGAACTGGGCTGGTTTAGGGATGCAGTAGGGGAAGGGGAGATTTTGAAACTGGTGAAGTCCACATTGATACCATATGGCTGCAGGTTTCCCAAGCGGAATATGAGTTGCTGTTCCTGCAACCTTCGGGTGGCATCATTGTGGCACTGCAGGAGGCCCATGATGGACATGTCATCTAAAGAATGGGAGGCGGAGTGGAAATGGTTTGCGACTAGGAGGTGCAGTAGTTTGTTGCGAACTGAGCGGAGGTGTTCTGCAAAGCGGTCCCCAAGCCTCCGCTTGGTTTCCCCAATGTAGAGGAAGCCACACCGGGTACAGTGGATGCAGTATACCACATTGGCAGATGTGCAGGTGAACCTCTGCTTAATGTGGAATGTCATCTTGGGGCCTGGGATGGGGGTGAGGGAGGAGGTGTGGGGGCAAGTATAGCATTTACTGCGGTTGCAGGGGAAGGTGCCGGGTGTGGTGGGGTTGGAGGGCAGTGTGGAGCGAACAAGGGAGTCACGGAGAGAGTGGTCTCTCCGGAAAGCAGACAGGGGTGGGGATGGAAAAATGTCTTGGGTGGTGGGGTCGGATTGTAAATGGCGGAAGTGTCGGAGGATGATGCGTTGTATCCGGAGGTTGGTGGGGTGCTGTGTGAGAACGAGGGGGATCCTCTTAGGGCGGTTGTGGCGGGGGCGGGGTGTGAGGGATGTGTTGTCGGAAATACGGGAGACGCGGTCAAGGGCGTTCCCGATCACTGTGGGGGGAAAGTTGCGGTCCTTAAAGAACTTGGACATCTGGGATGTGCGGGAGTGGAATGTCTTATCGTGGGAGCAGATGCGGCGGAGGCGGAGGAATTGGGAATAGGGGATGGAATTTTTGCAGGAGGGTGGGTGGGAGGAGGTGTATTCTAGGTAGCTGTGGGAGTCGCTGGGCTTGAAATGGACATCAGTTACAAGCTGGTTGCCTGAGATGGAGACTGAGAGGTCCAGGAAGGTGAGGGATGTGCTGGAGATGGCCCAGGTGTACTGAAGGTTGGGGTGGAAGGTGTTGGTGAAGTGGATAACTGTTCGAGCTCCTCTGGGGAGCAAGAGGCGGCGCCGATACAGTCATCAATGTAGCGGAGGAAGAGGTGGGGTTTGGGGCCTGTGTAGGTGCGGAAGAGGGACTGTTCCACGTAACCTGCAAAGAGGCCGGCATAGCTGGGGTCCATGCGGGTGCCCATGGCCACCCCCTTAGTCTGTAGGAAGTGGGAGGAGTCAAAAGAGAAGTGGTTGAGTTGTTGGTAGTGTTCCAACACCACCTCCTACCGCCCCCTCGATCATGACCCCACACCCGAGCACCAAACCATCATCTCCAACACCATTCATGACCTCATCACCTCAGAGGACCTCCCACCCACAGCCTCCAACCTCATTGTTCCCCAACCCCGCACGGCCCGTTTCTATTTCCTTCCCAAAATCCACAAACCTGACTGCCCTGGTCGACCCATCGTCTCAGCCTGCTCCTGCCCCACCGAACTCATCTCCACCTATCTGGACTCCATTTTCTCCCCTTTGGTCCAGGAACTCCCCACCTACGTCCGTGACACCACCCACGCCCTCCACCTCCTCCAGGACTTCCAATTCCCTGGCCCCCAACACCTCATATTCACCATGGACGTCCAGTCCCTGTACACCTGCATTCCGCATGGAGATGGCCTCAAGGCCCTCCGCTTCTTCCTGTCCCGCAGGCCCGACCAGGCCCCCTCCACCGACACTCTCATCCGCCTAGCGGAACTCGTCCTCACACTCAACAACTTCTCTTTTGACTCCTCCCACTTCCTACAGACTAAGGGGGTGGCCATGGGCACCCGCATGGGCCCCAGCTATGCCTGCCTCTTTGCAGGTTACGTGGAACAGTCCCTCTTCCGCACCTACACAGGCCCCAAACCCCACCTCTTCCTCCGGTACATTGATGACTGTATCGGCACCACCTCTTGCTCCCCAGAGGAGCTCGAACAGTTCATTCACTTCACCAACACCTTCCACCCCAACCTTCAGTTCACCTGGGCCATCTCCAGCACATCCCTCACCTTCCTGGACCTCTCAGTCTCCATCTCAGGCAACCAGCTTGTAACTGATGTCCATTTCAAGCCCACCGACTCCCACAGCTACCTAGAATACACCTCCTCCCACCCACCCTCCTGCAAAAATTCCCTCCCCTATTCCCAATTCCTCCGCCTCCGCCGCATCTGCTCCCACGATAAGACATTCCACTCCCGCACATCCCAGATGTCCAAGTTCTTTAAGGACCGCAACTTTCCCCCCACAGTGATCGAGAACGCCCTTGACCGCGTCTCCCGTATTTCCGGCAACACATCCCTCACACCCCGCCCCCGCCACAACCGCCCTAAGAGGATCCCCCTCGTTCTCACACACCACCCTACCAACCTCCGGATACAACGCATCATCCTCCGACACTTCCGCCATTTACAATCCGACCCCACCACCCAAGATATTTTTCCATCCCCACCCCTGTCTGCTTTCCGGAGAGACCACTCTCTCCGTGACTCCCTTGTTCGCTCCACACTGCCCTCCAACCCCACCACACCCGGCACCTTCCCCTGCAACCGCAGGAAATGCTATACTTGCCCCCACACCTCCTCCCTCACCCCTATCCCAGGCCCTAAGATGACATTCCACATTAAGCAGAGGTTCACCTGCACATCTGCCAATGTGGTATACTGCATCCACTGTACCCGGTGCGGCTTCCTCTACATTGGGGAAACCAAGCGGAGGCTTGGGGACCGCTTTGCAGAACACCTCCGCTCAGTTCGCAACAAACAACTGCACCTCCCAGTCGCAAACCATTTCCACTCCCCCTCCCATTCTCTAGATGACATGTCCATCATGGGCCTCCTGCAGTGCCACAATGATGCCACCTGAAGGTTGCAGGAACAGCAACTCATATTCCGCCTGGGAAACCTGCAGCCATATGGTATCAATGTGGACTTCACCAGTTTCAAAATCTCCCCTTCCCCTACTGCATCCCTAAACCAGCCCAGTTCGTCCCCTCCCCCCACTGCACCACACAACCAGCCCAGCTCTTCACCCCACCCACGCATCCCAAAACCAGTCCAACCTGTCTCTGCCTCCCTAACCGGTTCTTCCTCTGACCCATCCCTTCCTCCCACCCCAAGCTGCACCCCCAGCTACCTACTAACCTCATCCCACCTCCTTGACCTGTCCGTCTTCCCTGGACTGACCTATCCCCTCCCTACCTCCCCACCTATACTCTCTGCACCTATCTTCTTCACTCCCCATCTTCGGTCCGCCTCCCCCTCTCTCCCTATTTATTCCAGTTCCCTCTCCCCATCCCCCTCTCTGATGAAGGGTCTAGGCCCAAAACGTCAGCTTTTGTGCTCCTGAGATGCTGCTTGGCCTGCTGTGTTCATCCAGCTCCACACTTTGTTATCTTGGATTGTCCAGCATCTGCAGTTCCCATTATCAATGATGAGGAGGTGATTGTCTTGTTTTGGGGGGGGGGGTTGCATTTGTTTAATAGAAATCATTTAAAATTTGCACACCAAAGCATGTTGCCATGTTGCCTGTATGAATGCAGACAATGAGAATTGGTCAGGAGCATCACTACCAAACACATCAAGGCCAGCAGATACATGGGAACACCACCATGTCGCTCACCATCCTGACTTAGAAAATTATCGCCACTCCTTCACTGTCAATGGCTTGAATTCTTGGAATTCCCTCCTTAATGGCATTGTGGGTCTGCCTAAACTGCAGCGTTTCAAGAAGGCAACTCACCACCACCTTCTCAAGTGTAACTAACAACAGCCAGCAATGCCCATGTTCTACGAGAGAATGAAAGAACCACATAATGTCCTTTCCAGCCTTCGATTTCTAGGAGTAGGAGAGTCAATGGACAACAAACAGAAACTGTCTGATTTTCTTAACCTGCTTGGAGGTGCAGATGTTAAATGTGGCACAGTAACAGCAACCCACTAGTGGGCTCAGTGACCTAATGAAGGACAAAGAATCAAACCCCATACATCTCGAGCTCTCGCTACATCGAATGAATTAACCTGTAAAATGCTGCATTGTTTACTTGTGCCTAGACTCCACTACATTCTCAAATTTGCTGATGATCTTCGGTAGAGAAGCTATTTATTACACAGTAACTTTAGAAAACTTGTAACAATTAGTACCAAAGAAGCTGCATATTTTCTATGTCAGACAAAAATGTCAGTTTCAGAGATAGTAGGAACTGCAAATGCTGGAGAATCTGAGATAACAAGGGTTAGATTTGGATGAACACAGCAGGCCAAGCACCATCAGAGGAGCAGGAAAGCTGACGTTACCAGAAGGGTCAAGGCTCGAAATGTCAGTCTTCCTGCTTCTCTGCTGCTTGGCCTGCTGTATTTATCCAGCTCTACACCTTGCTATCTCAAAAATGTCAGTTTGTGGCTTTTGATGCAAGACATTGTGAAGTAGCTATGTAAAATCAAAATGTGACCAACCGTTCCAATTTAGGTCTATTTTCTCCTATTCATTTTTTTGTAGGAACTCAAGGTGCAGTCCTGTGGCGAAATGAGCCCCAAAAACGTCTAGATAACCTGAAAAATAGTCTTCAGAACTACTTCAGTCAAGTTAGTGACAAAGCTCGAGACACTATTGAGCACATTGATAACTCTGAGTTTGGCAAGCAGCTAAAGTAAGTAAATAATCATAGCTGGTGTTCTATCAAATATTTGGCTATTCGTACAATGTAATGATAATAGTCATTTCCAGTAAGAGAAATTATGTCTAGTTTTGATGAGCAATGTTCAAAAAAGTCCTGAAGACAAATTGTTTTTGAGTAATTTACAATCCAATAGTTTTATTGGGTGGATTTCAACCAAAAGTAAGGTTGAGTTTTAGTTCCAAGGAAGAGAGTATTGTTGGTGGTGGAAGTCTGAAATCAGCTTCAAAAACAAACATGTTTCCAATCCCTCAATTCCCATGTTTAATTGATGCTGGATATTAGCCAAGGGGTGAACTCAATCCGTTGTAACTTGAATTAAGATGTTGAAGCATCATGAGCATACAGCTTTTGAGTTTTCACTGAGCAGCAGCGGCTCGTTGTGAGAACTTAGTGGCTTCAGAAGGCAACTACCTTCACACCCACCACCTGGATCCAGGGGCTTACCTGGTGAAGCCTCCAGAATCAAGCACATTCTTGAATGGCCCAACCCTCCGAACTCACCTCCAAGTATCTCCTTCCTCCCCATCAATGTGCCCACCACCAGCCTTGTTACCTCCTTATTCTGCCCATCTACCATTCCTATATATCCCCTAGGTGCCATATTCAAACTCCCATTACCACTGGTCCTGATGTTCTCCCAGCCCCAACTCTCACCAACTTACCTGAGGCTTCAATCCATCTCCAGCCTGAAATGCTCCATCGTGGTTCCACAGAGAGGCCCCAAACTCCCAATATGGGATCAGGAGGCGCTTGATCAATTCCCACCCCAACCTTTGTCACTGAAAGATCCTCTGTTACTGCCCTGTTCCATCCTGCCCACTGTGGTCACAGCCTCCACTGTCTGGGTCCCTGCCTCTCTGGAGACTTAGTCCAACACTGCGGCCAAGGAGTGAAAACATAGCAGGGGCTGTGGGGCTGAACAGTGACTTCACTGGTGCACTGTGAGTTCTGAATTGTGGGCATGACATTTTGACCTAAGCACTTTCAACTCAGTTAAGTAGAAACTTCCCATAGAGTTTGCCTAAAATTATAAATTTTGCTTCAGTGATTCATGACATCAAAATGTTGACTAAGACTCACTTGGTAGCTAAGGCGAAGCCATCAGTTTCCCTGTCGAAATGCAACACATTGGCCCAAAAATTGTCTATCTGAATCTTGGATGGCTATCAACAGTTGTGATATTTACTTTCCAACACTACTAAGCTTAAATTTCAAAATGTATTTGTGTGGACAGGTGCAAAGTGGCTCAGTTTTTTAAATAACATAACCTTCATTGTTACTTTTTGTTTTGTTTATAGTCTAACAATTTCAGAGAGCTTGGAGAAACTCAACGGATATGTTACAGAACTGCAAAGGATTGTGTCTCCCCTGTCAGATGAAATTCGTGAGAGATTACAGAAAGACAGATTGCAGCTGGAGGAGAAGATTCAGATGGACTTGAAGGAGTTTAAAGTTAAAATCCTTCAGTACACCAGTGACCTCCGCAATAAGGTCAATCTTAGTGTTGAGACATCCCAGTTTATGCTGGAACCCCTGGCCAACAGCATTCAGGAGCAGGTTATTCAGAATGCTAAAATCCTCCATCAAAGCCTGACCCCTTTAGCTGAGGAAATCAAGGCAAAAATTCAGTCCAATATGAAGGACTTTAAAATGAATATTGCACCATTTACTGAAACCGTTCGCAAGAGATTAGATGCTCATCCTTTAACCAGCAAACTCAGTGAAAAATTCGATCAAAAGCTGGAAGAGATGAGACAGACTTTCACTCCTGTGGTCGAGAACTTCCAAAAGTATCTCACTCCATATACTAAAGACCTTAAAAACAAGTTGACCTCTCTGTGGGACAGACTCTACCAAAATATTAATGAAGGGTACTAAGAGAAACCAAATGACCCATTTTGAACTGAGTACTGACTGGTCCTTTATTTCAGTATTAGCTCCTCGAAGTTCCAATGTTTACTTTAATGTACATGGGTTTTATTTATTTTGTAGCCAGGATACAGCCAAAGTGCTGCGTTAATATACACACAACACTGCCTTTACGAGAAGAATTGTTCCCATATTTGGGGAAGTTTGTTATCACAAATCTTGTTGTCACAAATTATGTTTCCATCAGGCGAGCTGACATTAAGGGTATCCTTTCTAAATGCACACAATAGCTTCATGAAGAATGTCAGCATCAGTGGGTTGCCAGGCTATGTTGCTATCTGTGATCATTACAAATTAATCTCTGGCTACATTAATCTGATTTACTGCTGGTAATAAAATTGAGGGAATGTTTTAATAATAGCTTTGAAGGGTGTATTGTCTTGATTTAATGATGTTCTCACGTGCATTGCAGAGTAATTGAACTAGTTCTGAAATGGCAGTGTTTTCTCCGCTTGTGCGGATAATTAAACCGGATAGAAATCTGTTGAAGGAGTTGGATAAAACCATAAGAATTAGAATCAGGTATAAGCAATTCATCTCCTTCGAAACTGCTCCACGAATAAATATGATCATGGTTGATCTCATCTTGTCCTCAACTCCACTTGCCTGCTCCATACCTATAACACTTTAGCCCGTTACTAATTAAAAATCTATTTGTTCCTTAAATTTATAAAGTGTTGCAACAACATGACTCTCTGGGTAGTGAATTCCACAGCTTCATGACCCAATGAGACGTAATTTCTCCGTTTCTCTATTTTAAATATTTCACCCCCTTAGCCTCAAATTATGATCTCTCGTTCTAGATTGCCCTGCAAGGGGGAGCATCCTTTTCCATATACATGGACATTCCCCTTTAACATCTTGAACACCTTAATTAGATCTCCGCTCATTCTCCTAAACTCGAGTGAGGCGTTGGCCTAAACTAATCAATCTCTCTTCATAAGACAAGACTTTCACCCCTGGAATTAATCTTGTGAACCTTCTCCGAACTGCCTGTAATGAAAAAACATCCTTCCTCAGATAAGGGATCCAGAACTGTACAATGCTCGAGATGCAGTCTCACCAATGTATCTCGGTTCTTTTTCATTTTATTAACATCCCTTTTCGAGATTTTTCAAAATTTCATCAAGAATGAGAGTAATAAGGAAAAGGGGAATATGCATTACCCAAGTGACAGCATCAAATACCCCTGGATTGGTTTCGCATTGTTTGGTACAAAATAAAATTCCTATTGTGCCGTAGCAATGCTTTGACCATCTCCAACAGCAAAGCCTAACCAACTTCCTTTGAGGTTCAAAGGCATAACTTTTGTCAGTGCCCAGGGACTGACAGAAAACTAACCAGCCCAGCCATTTCAATACCTTCATTTTAAAAAAGCAGACTGGAAGTTGGGTATTCTTTCTGAAACATCTTAAGAATTTGATTCCATAGCAAAACCCTGGTTAAAAGGGCACATTGATCAATGATATATTTTTCTAACCCAGAGACTATTAATCATTCTTTTTCACTCTTAATTTTTCTTTCTGCTTTTAATTACAAATTTAATTTCAAATGCTATCATTTTTGCATTTGTTTGCATTATAAAATTGCTGTCTTTAGAAGGTCTTGCGCAATGTGGAGACTTTAATTCCTCGGGATAGTCATAATCAATAAGTCTGGAGTGAAACTGTTATTCCTAAACTCCACAATCCTAGACCCAGTCACCCCCACTTCTCATGGCTAATCCACCTAACCCACACATCCGTGGGCAGTTTAGCACGGTCAATTCACCTAAGCTGCACATCTTTGAACTGTGGGAGGAGACTCACACAGACAAGGCGAAAAGGTACAAACTCCACACAGACACTCACCCAAGGCTGGAGTCCCTGCCGCTTATGAGGTAGCATTACTAACCACTGAGCCAACCTGCTGCCCTAAGAGTGCAAACCAGGACAGAAAGCTATATTACACTGTTGTTGACCATAGTGATTCTCAATTCAGTTGCTGGTCGATTGGATTTGGGACTTGATTGAATTCTCAGTTTTTCTGCAGAGCCTTTGAGTGTTATTTCTTTTCAACACACATGGGAGAAAGAAGATCTGTCTTACTTAAAGCTTTTAGATGTAGGAGTCCCAATGCTCGTTTCTATCAGTTCTGTGATAAATCTGCAACTTACAACAAACACATAAGTAACAGCCGCCCAAACTTTTCTTAACTCATAGGCAACTGGTGCCAGCAAAATTATAAATTCCAACTTCTCACAAAAGGTGCCTGCTCCTGTGGATGCTGTGAGTAACTTAATTCCACTTTTGCTTCAAGTTATTAAAAATAATGATTAATCCCCCATTTCCCGATTCAAACATAACATATTTAGTCAACAAATGCTGGAGATCACAGCGAGTCAGGCAGCATCTACAGAGAGAGCGCAAGCTAACGTTTCGAGTCTAAATGACTCTTCATCAGAGCCTTTGCCTTGGAGACGTGAAAGACCATTTTTAAATGTATTTCATCACAAGGTCAACAAGATATATAGATGGACTCGTAGAACAACAGGGAACAGCATCAGTGCACTGTGCCAAATGAAGTTGTGACAGAGTCTACAGCTACATTGTCTTTTGCAGCATTATGAACAATTCTTAGCAAGTTGAATCAACAAGCTCCATTGAAATAATCTTGCATTTCAAATTTTGATTTTTCTCAATAAAAGCTAAGGGATAATGGTCAGTGTGTGTCTGCGTCCCTTTGTGATTATAAGTGATATTGAAACACTGAAGTGATTTTATCTCTACCACTTTAGCTGTAACTGTCCTCAATGAAATGCCTTCTTGAAATTATGTTAACTATGAGGATGTACTGATGTGTGACTTTTCTTGTGGTTATGGTGAACACCACACAGTTCCTCGTGTGATTCAAGTTATAAAACTTATAGTCCAAACCTCTGTTTTCAAATTTGTATTAAAAAATCCCATGGCACTTTTCAAAGAAGATTCAGAGGCTTCCACACATTTTTGGATCTAGTGTTTATCCCTCAGTCGTCCTTACATGATCCAGTCCTTACATCATTACAGTTTTTAGGACCTAGATGCGTACAAACTAACTTATATTGTAACAGTGGCTACAGTCCCAGAAGTGTCCAAGTGAGGCGAGCACAGTGATGGGGATACAGAGATAATCTACTGTGATTTGGACAAGTTCAAGAAGTGGGAAAATGCATGATACATGCTGTACAATGTGGATAAATATGAGGTTACCTACATTGATAGCAAAAAGAGGAAGGTAGACTATTATCTGAATGGCGATATATTGAAAGGGGGAGGTACACTGAGCCTGGGTGTCCTCCATACACCAGACACTGTAATTCAGCAGCAGGCAGTGAAATAGATAAATAGTGTGTTGGCCTTCATGGCAAGACAATTCAAATACAGGAGCAGGGATGCCTTGCTGTAATTGTACAGAGCCTTGGTTAGACCATTCCTGGAGTGTTGAGTACAGTACTGGCCTGCTTATCCAAAAAGGTTATTCTGGCTATGGAGGGAGTGCAACTAATACTCACCAGACTGATTCCTGGGCACACAGGACTGATGTGTGAAGAGATACCGGATTGGTTAGGACTATTTTGATTGGAGTTTAGAAGAGTAAAGGGTATCTCATAGAAACCGAAAACATTCTAACAGGTTGAGGCAGGGTAAATGCAGGAAGGATATTTTTCACCCAGATACTGGTTTGTCTACAGAATTCTCTGCCCTGGAAAGTGGTTGAGGCCAAAACATTGAATATTTTCAAAATGTTAGTTATAATTCCTCACGCTAAAGTGATCAAAGGTGTGGAGAGAAAATGGAAAACCGAGTTGGTTGATCAGCCACAATCATATTGAATGATGGAGCAGAAGTGAAGGAGAACTGAACGGTCTACACCTACCCCTATTTTGTTCGTAAAAAGCACTTTGTTAACATTCTGTTGATATCTCAAGGTTGTGAAAGGCAATAGTTTTTCATCACACCGTACTGTGTTAAAATCAGTGTTCATCAGGTTGACTACCAGTCTAACTCATTGCTCCTTAGATGTCAAAATTGTGGAATACCTTGGGCTGAATTTCCCCATATTTTGGCAATTGTCAATTTCAGGGAGTTTCATGAAGGGTTTTCCTCCCCCAGTCCTGGCAACATTTTTCTTCCAATTCTCCACTGCTCACCTGATTAATGTATCTTCTCTCTATGGTAAAGCTCCTGTGTAATCTTGAAGTCAGCAAAGGCAGAAGTGTTTCAGCAGTGCCAAAACCTACCACAGGCAGTATATTTAAACCACAGCTGCACCACTTCAAACAGTGCTAGCCAGGGACCGCTGTTAGTGAGCTGCTGTGCCATTGCAGATGACACGGCTGAGGGAGCCAGTTGGGACCCGGCCATCCAAGTGGATGGGGTGTGGGAGAGGAGAGTTCGTCTCTTTCCCCAAGACTGCCAGAGGAAACCATGGCCCCAGTCATACCAACCTGATCTGAAGCGGCCACTTGGGTCCAGAGGAAAGCGAAGCAGTGCCACGGGACAGTTGATGACTTTCGGCGCTCTGCAAGGGTGATCATCACTGTCTGCTCTCTGCTACCTCACACCCACTTTAATTATATCACTTCATCGACTTTTCACTGAGGTTCCTGGTCTACCAAACTCAGCACGTCTGGCTGCGTCTGTGGAGGGAGAAACAGAAGTTACCGTTTCCAAGGAAGGGTCACTGGACCTGAAGCATTAACTCTGTTTTCTCCTTCACAGATGTTGCCAGACCTGCTGAGTTTTTCCAGCAACTTTGTTTTTGTTCCTGTTTTTGAGTGTGGCTTGATTTCTTTCTGCAGCACACTCTGTTTGTTTCAGATTTTCAGCACCTGCAGTACTTTGCTTTTACTTGTGGCCTTACCATGCTCACATGCAGAGTCTCCATTCAGTGATTCTCACTGACCCCACCTTGGGCCAGGCCTTCCTGCCGTCAGTGTTTTCTACTCACTCACACTCTGGCTACCTCCCCTGCACCTGCAGCATCACTAGCAGATCTTCCCGATACTTTCATCTAACTCAATCCCTCCTTTTTTAATCAATTTTTTTTATCAGGAGATAACAGCCCATGGTAGCAATGTAAGGGTCATGCTGCTGGCATTCATCTCTGTGAGAGGATTGCGATTGCTCATGTGAGAATGCTGAGGCCTCCACTTCCTGGCAACGATATCAGCTTCAATGTGATGCACTGCTCTCCCACTGTAATCACCATGAACATGTTCTTAAGATGCTCAAACAGCTGCTCTCACCTTAATGCCCATTGGAACATAATGTGCTGTCATTCTTGCAAGTGAAAGCATTGGATATTGTGAAGCCTTCAAATGGCTAATGTCCACGTTTCCTGTTGTTTAAAAAAAATTAAGAAAGAACAAACAAAAAAATCTGTACTTGCTTTTCTGATGAAACAGTGGCTCTTTCCTTTGGAGCAAGAATGGCTTACAGTCGGTGGATGATACCTCCATCTAGTTCAGATCTATTGGAAACCAGCTGTCAGTGAAGCCCTGTCTCACTTGTTATGCCCACCCCGCATTTGTCTATCATGGTGAAGAGAATGTTCCACTTGCTCAATGTCTTCATTCTTCTCCTCGGAAGATTGCTGCTGCCTCTCCTGGCTCTTCAGTATCTACCCTCTTCACCAGCTCCAGTTGTGCAGAGCATAGAACGTTAAGACTGGAAGCACATTCTGTCTAGACTACTGGGTATCCCTCCCTCCACACTGGGTTTCTTCAAGCATTGGAACCTCATCTTGAAGATGCCTATTGTCTGCTCCAAGGTGGCCTTAATACAAGAATGAGCTATATTGTATTTTCTCTTGACATCAGCCAGGGATTTGAATAAAATATTTGGAGACGGTAGCCATTGTCTCCCAATAGTCACCCATGAAAATTATCTGGCCCTTGGAAAGAAGCAGGAGCCTGAGAATTATCAACAATGTAGGCATCATTGCACAGAATTCTGGGATGTGGTACCAATGATCACAGATGACTAAGACCTTGACTGTTAATGAACACGGCTGCATTATGACATGGCCTTCTCAACACTGAGTAAAGACTATTGTATCCTGCACCTGGGAGGGGTTGGCTATGTCGAAAAAGGCCACTGGCCAGGCTGCAGCATTGACCTCATCATGGGGAAATGAGATAAAGCGATGTGATGTGTCATAAAGTTCATCGGTATCGTCCTTGAAACATTTTGGGTTAAGGATTGGGAGGTACCATACAGATCCCTAGTGCATCCTTGGTGGAATTGGCACCATCTAGACTCCCTCTGATACCTGGAAGAATAGGAACCTGCATGTAAATAAGGCACAATTAAGCAAAATGAGATGCTGATATAAGCAAATAGGGTGAAGTTCTCTTTTTATCAATGAAAACATAAAGGCAAAATCAGACTTTAATTTTTTCTCAATGTTGAGAATCTCTTTTTTTTCCATTGTTGTTGCATTCTCCCAATTTTCTCATCATTGTCCATGTTGTTCAGAAATTGGGAAAATTCCACCCCTTCCCTCACTCGTTGCCCTCTGTTGCAGTTCTGTTTGGTGACAGCTAACCACTATGTCTTGTTATTTACAACTGTAGTTATACTGCACTCTATCCCTACATCCGCTGCCCCCGGGTTTCTCAATAATAAATAGAAATTTACAGTACATATCCCTTTACATTCTCAAATTCCTCAAAGTTCGTACACTTCGCATTTAAAATCAGCTCAATCCACTGGTAATAACTTAATTTGTACTTTACAAAGACATTCCAACAACACCAAGAGTTGAATAAATGATCTACAGGGTGTATGTTCAGTACCCTCTTTATATAGTTATTCATCAACTTTACTTATAGATGCTGGTAGTGAAATGTTTTTCTCTGCAAAGTCCTCTTTACCTTCTTGTATAGTCCAAGGACAGTGTGTCGAAGGCAGAAGTCAATATCCATTTTAGGCTGAGCTACATTTTTTATACAATTTGCAAGTATTTGGAGTTGACATAATCTTTGTATTTTCTATTTTGCTGTTATTTGTGCCATGGCGAGGTTAGTAAGGTTAGAAAGAAATAATCTGCATTAATATTTCCACTTTTCATGACCTTGTGACATCTCAAAGGAAGCATTTGTTTTGAAGTATAATCAGTGCCGTAATGCAAAGAAACATTGTGGTCTATTTGTGAACACGAAATTCTCAAAATAGCAATGTAATAAGTGATAGATTATCTATTTTTCCTGATGTTGGTTCAGGGGCAAAGTTCAGTAAATTAATGAGGTTTAAAACTTTTCACAATGATTCTCAGCATCAGTCAAAATCATTCCTTTCTTTATCTTGTTGTTTAATTCATTCACAGGATGTAGGCATCATTGGCTAGGGCAGCATTTATTGCCCATCCCTAATTGCTCAGAGGTCAGTTAAGTGTCAACCACACTACTGTGGTTCTGGAGTCACGTCAGGTAAGGATCGTAGTTTCCTTCCCGAAAGGACATTAGTGAACCAGATGGGTTTTCCCCCAACAATCGACAATGCATTCACGGTCAATTTTAGATTCCTAATTCCAGATATGAATTTAATTCAAACTCCACCATCTGCCAGTGGCAGCATTTGAACCCCAAAACATTGCCTGGGTCTTTGGATTAATATTCTTGTAATAGTACCACTAGACCATCATCTCCACTGAATCCCTGTAAGATTCAGGGATAATCTTCCAGCACCTCTTTGTAATGAAGGACAAGGTACAAAAACAGAATTTATCAACTTGTCTGGCTCCTACATCCAACTTACCTGTCAAAACTTTTGTTCTGCTCTGTCTTACCAATGCCATTTCAATGAGTGTTGCTCCCTTGTTCTTGCTAAGCATCAGTAATATCGAATACATAATCTTCATCCTGAATTGACACTAATGAAGTAATAACTTGCATCTACTATAAATATTTCAATACATTTTGCCTCTTCTCTCTTCCCAAGAATCATTAAGCTTACAAAAATGAAGCATAATCAAATCAATGCTGTACCTCTTGTATCTCTTTGTTCACTTTGCAATATTTTGGTTTTCTCAGTGACGGACCGTATCATTTTTGACAAGAGCCTCCTTTAGAAAAATGTTTGAACACATCTGGATGCAAATCAAACCCTTTATATCTGTATCAGATAAACATCTGTTTTTTTCACCAATTTCACTTTTCTCACATCTCAAACTTATGAACCAGTTCTGCGAGAATTCCTGTAAGAAATATTGGATCATCTAAGCTCATGGTTCATTGTAGAAGAAGAGGAAGATGAAGTGGCTTCATCTCTGGATGTTCACATACTCTCCATCTCAATCCCTCAAAAAAATTGATGGAGTGATGAAGTAAAGAGGGAATGCAATTATTAATAGCTATTGGACTGTCAGATGGGACTGTAAGCTTCCAGGATAATGATCTCTCTCACTCAAAGATCATGGAAACATTATCAAAAAATATTTAAGCATTCATTGAGTGAAACTTTCTTGTTGGGTTTTCCATTAGAATTAACATTTTAAAAAATATTTGTACACAGAACATTGCTGTGGAGCAGAAGTCAGCCAGTGAGCACATTGAATCTGCTCTGCCATTCGATGAGATCATGGCTGATCTACTAATACTCAACTCCACTTTCTTGCTCTTTCCCCCTCACTGCTGATTTTTTTATTGATTAAGAAAGACTCTGCTGTTGCCATCGCTAGCTAGACCTGCACTTAGTGCCTCCTAGATGCTCGGTCTTGAGTTTCTAGACCTAGTCAAAGCCCATTTAGCATTCTGAGATGCCATTAAATTTGTAATCTTACTCTTGTTGAATTTCTTGATTCATACAACATTGGAGATTCCTGACATCTAAATTTTGTTGTTCCCATAATTGTCTAGCTTGCATGAAATTCATAACTAGGAATTAAAGAGCAGGCCAAAAGCCAGAAATGCAAACAAAAGAATCATGCAAGTTGTTTACTGCAATAGATAAATAAATGAATGCTGCTGCCAAAATAAATACAGCTCACTAACTCAAACATTAGCAATCTCACAACAGATTGGGCAAAGTAGACAAGGTCCATTGTACTGTGAGCTCATTAACAGGGCTAGAACATGGCCTAGAAACAGCCTCCATTGTCAATTCCATCTTCAAGTTTTGGCAATTGCAAACTTTGGTACACTGGGAATTTGGCATGATTATAACTTATAAAGTTTCTGCCATAGGCTGTTATTTTTGTCTTTTAATATCTTCTTACCTGTGACAGAAAGAATTTCAACTTCTGTATCAAACTGAAGTAAATGGTTGAAAAGAAATTGTTCTGACATTACTGTCTTTTGGCTGATTCTATCTGGCATTATACACAGCAGATGTCACTGAAGCTCTATTTTAAGATGTAGCATTACGACGCAGACAAATTTTCAAACTGAGTCATTTGGCTACTACCTGCCAACTGTTTTGAATCAGTGATTTTAAAGTAGAAATTCTCGGGAAATTCTCAGTCAGACCCGGGCATGTGAAAGATGTAGTCTCAGAGGCTTCCTCTTGAGCGACTTTCTCCTTCTCTCTATAGTTCACTTGAAAGAGCCAAGCAGTGAAAAAGTCCCCCAGATTTGTTAACTCTTTGCTGGAGAAAAAGCTTAACAAAACAAAAATTGAGGGTATTCCTTACGGGATGGGAAATTCCATTTCTTTAAAGAACAATCATCAAAATTGCTGTTCCTTTTAATATATGGCCCACACAGATCCCAAACAGCTTTATTGTTGTCTACTTGAGGTATGGTTGTACCGATTATAACCAGGAAGTCCCTTTTCCAGGGCTCAGCATGGATGTTTACAGTGTGACTTGAAACACTTATTCCAGAATAAACAATAGATATAAAACTGATATGAAGCCAGTTGGTCCATGACATATTGGACCAGGTTATCAGTAGCAAAACAGAAAATAAAACACTACCCATAGTGTTGGTAATGTTGGCACACTCCTCTTGAAGATGGCAAACAGCACCAGAGTGAGGCACAAACCAATTGTTGTTGCAACGAAGCAAGCCAGAGTTGTACTCCAGTCTCCACTTACTGCTGCTGATGTTTTTCCGACACGAACACTGTGGAATATGAAGTTACCTAAACAAGGTCTCGCACGCTTTTCCTCAGGATTTTCAGTTACTACTGAGGACCCAACAAAGCCTGCACTGCTGCCTTGATTCTCCTGGATCAATTTCATAGGATGCAACCTGGCATTCCTGCTGTTTGTTCATTCCTGAGTGAAGCCCCCATCGCCTGAATGGGCAGGGCCATTGTCAGCCCTGGTCTCACCATTGTCTACACGAGTCTCATTAGCGGTAAGGTCGGGTGGTAGCAAACCAGAATCTTTCAGAGCGCCTGGCCTGGCTTCTGGGTCAGTGTCTGCCATGTTAATCATTGTTGAAGAATAGATCAGAGCTGGAAATATCAGTTCATTTCTCTCCTGGGCAGTCTTGGCTTAAACGCACAATTTAGTTTTTAAATTTCTGTTGCATCCTTCACAATGAGTGCTCATTTAGTGAAACTGCTAAAACAGACATTGGCGGTCACATTTAGATTTTCCATGCTCTGTACAGCACCCTGCCCATTCTATTTCCTTCTGATACACCCTTGTGGAGGACAGAGACAATTACATGAAAATGTTTGGGACACACTAGTTAGCTGATGACATGGTGAGGTTTTAAAATGACTGTATTCCACATGTAGGCTATGTAGGAATTGGAAGAGAAGCTTGGGGGAGACCTGAATTCAGAGCTAGGGTCAGGGAAGTTTTAAGAAATACGGTATTAGCAGAGGAAACTAAACAGATGGCATCAATCCTGATAGAAAAATAGTCTATTTTTGGGATATAATGGAAGGGCAGGGAGCATAAAGGACTGAAGTGGGAGAGGAGCCAAGAAACCAGGGTATAGTTTTGCTTCCCAGAATGATCCTGGAGTAGTGGGCAGTATTGGCAGAGGAGGGTGAGATAACTCATGCTGATAAGCCAGCTGTGAATTAGATGCATTCTGCCCTGTTCCCTGAAACTTGATGAGGTGGAGACGGAGGCTGCAGCAGGGAAGAGAGATGCTGTAGTGAAATGTTCGCTGGAGAACAAAATGCACAAGAGGTGGAAGTGAAGGAGTGGCTAGCTCCACACACATTGCAGATGGAACCTGAAGCCATTCTGTGAGATGTACAACCTACTAAACCATTCAACCTGTTATTCATCTTACTGTCTTAGACATGTGTGCATTATCGATTTTGCTCCTTGACATCAGAAATAATTATAACTAATGTTTTTATTCGTATCTGTCAGTCATTCATGGCACACAGCCCATTGCTACTAATGAAATGCTAACTAAGTACAATTATGATTTAAGTATAATGTCACACTTTTCACTAATCTATTAGACAGAAGTGTAAATCCTACTAAGTGTGCTCTAAAATCAACCTGATGATGAATTAACTGTTTTGAAAGGTCTGGTTTTGCCCGTATTTTCTGAGAATAAAGTAAGTAGGTGGTAAAACCAGGATCCAAACTGAAAGTCAATATCCTGACTGGCAGAATAAATTAAAATGTCCCTGTATTGTTCATTTTATCTGGTTCAACAAAAAGGCATTTCAAAGGAAAAACAATCATTAATGTTATTGAGAAAATAACTGGAGCCTGGGACAAACTGCATCTCTTTCGGAAAGAGATTGCAGAGCATCAATGGGCTGAATGGCTTCCTTTTGTGCTTTACTATTCCATCTTTTTCAGATGTGGCAGATGTGTTGAGGTGATATAATGTGACTTCAATCCATTCCACTTGCCCAGCTTAAAGTGCCATTCTACCCTTCTATTGCAATCAGAAGCGTTCGTTCCAACTATGGACAAATGTGCCTCTCTCTTTCTCACAATGTGCAATTACTGTTATTTGAGTTCATGAACTGTATTTATTTTGGCAGTAAGCATTCAGTCAGAGGTGTTTATTTTATTTATTGCATTACTCATCTTGCATGGTATTTTTCCTTGTGTGCTACTAACTTTTGGCCCAGTCCTTCGTTGTGCTAAACAATTCGTAGGCAACTGTGGCAGTTGTTTGCAGCAACTTTAGTCAGATGCAGATTTAATTGTCCACATTGGCTATGAGTTTACTGATCAATTAGTTTAGACAGATGTCGACTTCGAACCATGTTCTGTTAATATTTGCAAGATGCAAATGCTGAGTGGTCAGAATTTTTGGTCCTTGATCCTCCATTTCCACATGAAAGAAAATGTAATTCAAATTAACTAATAGTTCCTTTCCTTATTGGCTGGAAGAGATAACATGAAGTTAATAAATCTCAGAAATCTGAGGACAATAAAGCAGATGCACAGTGTGCAAGCAAGAAGCCTAATTTGACCAGGTAAGAAATGCTTCTCATTTTTCCTGAGCTCTAAACAGTAGTATATGGAAACTGGTAAAATTACAAGAAAATGTATTTCAGTTCAATCTAGTTCAAATAATTAGTTTTTTTTTGTCCAGTTTTGTTCAGATTGTCAAATGGCTCTTTGGCTAAGTTCCCAAATATTGTGTGGAATAATGTCATTGAATTGGTTAGTCCAAGCCAGTAGCACTGTATTGGTGTTGTGTGCCTTCCTGTACGAGTGAGAGTAGAAACTGTCCAGATTTCGCACTCTCGTGTGCAATCTTTTAGAAAAACCGATTGCGAAGCTGAGGCCAGTCTGTGCTGAGGGACCCTTTCTGAAGCCTGAGAGAGAATTTTGGCCCAAAATGTCAACTTTCCTCCTCCTCAGGTGCTGTCTGGCCTGCTGTGCTTTCCCACTTTCACATCTATTGACTCTAGCTTCCAGCATCTGCAGTCCTAATTGTCTCCAAAAGAATTAGATTTTCTTTTATACACCATTAGATAAAATAAATGTGACAAAGAAATTGCCATCCCTGACCCTAAACCCCTGACACACGATGATGCCTGATGTCCACATTGTTACAGATGTATGGATAGAAACAACATTTTGGAAGGATACTTTGAGTAGAATGGCAATTATTTTAGTCAGTTAATTCCTTGTAGGTAGCTATCGGATTAATTTGTGATAATTGACCACATACTCCATCTTGATTCATTGTATCACACATTTGACCATCTTCAAAAAGTCTGTATTTCATACAGTGCAAACAAGCTATTTTTATACGTAAAATGTGTTCAATCTTACGGGTAAATTTCCACTATTTCCTCCAAATCAGCTCTTGTTTCACAGCAATAATGACATTGTAGCATAATTGTGAAGTCAAATTTGTTTCAAGTCCAGGGGGAGTTGACGTGAGAGTCCCTAGAGGAGGGACTCATGATGCCAGATGGATTTTGTGTCTTCTTGGGCATTAATTCTGTCATGATGTCAACTTTGATGTTAAACATCTCCAGGGAGCTATCTGGGTGACTCTGAGCACTTTAGGTATTGACTCACAACTTATACTGTGAGTAATTCTGAATGGCTGGGATTCTGCCTCTAAACGTCCTCGCTATCTGAGAAAGATTAACATGAGAGATGGACACGCTATTTAGAAAGTATGAAGTCCCAAACTGCTACCAGCAGCATAAATTCACCTTTATACTTGCTAAAGATGGACTTACGAAAAGGAACACAAGTTATGTGTTGTTTGAATAATTGGAACACAAAATTATTTCTCCCAAGATTGTAAATTATTGTAAGACTTGGAGAAATAACCCTGTCCTACTTTATTGCTAACATATCAATTTTCTGCAGGTTTAACAAGTTAATGCCAGCTAGTTCTATGTTGCAGACAGCTGTGTGCCCACCAGTACTGGTTTTCACATAAGATTTGACACATCATTTTCTGTTGAATTTAAACCTGAAAGTGAATGGTTACAGGGCTAATCCTCAAAATGAAATGCTGAGTGCTTCTTAAGCAGAATCTGGAGGCAATATGTGTCTGTTTCTATGTCTCATGATGTTTGGAATTACTAACATTCAACATGAATGAATTTGTTGGTGTCAGACTTGAATGTCAGTTAAAAGTTAAATATTTAAATATTTAATATTGGTAATTTATAAAAAATGCACGTTTATTGGAGTGTGTGTTATATGTATTTTAAAAACTATGTGTTCTTTTTACAATAATTCTTGTGTTTTCTCTATGACTTGTACAATAGAAGGGTCATTTAATTAAATGTACCTGTTGTTCAGGGTGTTCTCATGTACAGTGGCTGCTGACCAGCTAATTGATCAGAAAGTCTAGCTACCTGCAATTTGAGGTTTGACCTGGTCAAACTGAAACTATATTCCTGAACTGGGAGAAGAGTGGAAGTTACAGGAGATGCAAGGAATTTCGGAACAAGTCGAGCAAGATTTTAAAACTAACCAGTGTAATTCCCTCAATGGGTGATGATGAACCATTCCAATTAACCAATCTTTTTTTCCAAAATCTTTTTTTGTTTAGTGTCTAGTGTCAACATCAAGCAACTAGGTCAGTATCATCATCTGAAGTAAATATCATTTTATCTGTGCCAATTATAAGCATTCAGTTCAAAACTCTCTCCGCTGCATCAATGAGAATATTTCCACTCCTAACATGTGCCTCAATAAATTACAGCAACATACGATATTGACAGATTTCCAGTTTGTAGATTCTATTGTCTATGCAGCACAGGGAGATTGTGCCAATTGCGGTATATAGAATGGAATATATCACAATACCCATGCTGTATATCAGTGAATGACAGAAGGCAAGCTTAATTCTTCTCGTGTGAGGGGATCAAACATTTCTTACTGTACAGCAGCATTCAGCAAATCCAGCTCAGCACACAATGCCCCAGACAAAAAGTAAAATTCTCCCAATCTACTCCTATGAAGGTGAATAATGTTAGAATCAGACAATGAAGCACCTTTTCATTTTGCAACATAATTTGGCTCATTTTGTTTGACTTTTTAGATCTTCTAAAATTGTAGCAAGAAGACTTCAATTCTTATAGTTTACATCCATAACAATCAGCCATCAACTAGTAAAGACTTGCTGATTTGTAACTGACCAGAACTAATGAATGATTTGGTTAATAAGTTCAATCAACGATAGGACTCAAGACAATTTGAAACTAAAAGGGTAAGTGTGTAGAAATTGTGCAGACAGGGCCCAAATGCAACACTGAATAAGTTACCAGGAAAGGACTTTGAAAATAGGCAGTATTCTTGATATAATAAATAGCTGTCAGACCAAGTTACTTAAACTTGTTTGACATAGAAACCTTACAACCAGCAGAGACTGAGAAAGACTTAGTTATTAGTCCAGGGTAGATTTGAACTCAACTTTTACAGCAGTCAGTCACTTTTATTCAGACTCAAATGAAAGAAATATGCAATAGGACTGATTCCAAAAAGATATCAGAAGCTTCAACAATGGCTAATGTAGAATATGCTTTTACTATACGTCTGCATCTTTTAAAATCAAAAGTCCAAGGGTCAATGATGGACGCGACGGTAAGGTTTTAAGATCAGGTAGAGGCATTGTGGATTAGGGCAAGATCATTCTTGAGCTCCTAAATCTGATTGTAGAAAGAAGTGAAGCTTTAGGGAAAGAGAAATTTCCACAGTTTTGATGTGCTGGGCTTGAAAAATGAATAGGCTGAGCAGAGAATGGAATGGTAAAAGTCAATTATAAGAAACAGGCATAGGCCATTCAGCTCCTGCTCAACCATTCCATTAGATCATGATGAAATGAGATCTTCTACCTTATCACTATTTTCCTGTGCTATCCCAGTATCCCTGATGTTGTTTATATGTAGGGGGTCATCAAACTCTGTCTTGAAGGTACTGGATGGCTAAGCTTCCACAGCTGTCTGGGGAAGAGAATTTCAATGATTCACTATGTAGCGAGCGAAGAAATTGCCCTTCGCTTTAGTCCAACGTAAGAACTTAAGAACACAATAGGAGCAAGAGTAGGCCATTTAACTCTTCAAGCCTGCCTCAACATTCAACAATATTATAGATCATCTGCTTTAGATCATCTCATTGGCTTGTTACTTATTCTGAGACTGGGAAAACCCAATGAACAGCAATCCCCCTTTCTCCACCTGCTCCCCCTTCCCGCAGCCAGGGGTAGCATCCCCTCTGTACCTACCCTGTCAATTACTGTAAGAATTTATATGCTTCTATGAGGTCACCCTTCGTTTTTCAAACTCCAGAGAATATAGAAACAGCCTATTTAACCCTTCCCATTTAATCCTTCCTTTACTCCTGCTAAAGCATGTAAAGTTTTCCAATGTTTAGGAGATCGAAGCTGCATAGAATACTCAGAATGTGTTTTCACCAAAGCTTTATATAATTCTAGTAAGACATCTTTAATCCCTTATTCAAAGCCTTTGTAAGACTAAAGTGGCAGGGAAAATTACAAGATGATCTGTGAAATAGCCAAAAGTTTTGGTATCTTACATGCCAACTGGCTCCAAAGGTCGCTTCAGTGTCTCATAGAGACCTAGCAATAACTGTCATTAATAATTTAATTTTATGTTTCCTTTGTGCAGGTGGTAAAGAATTGCACTGTTGATACTGAATCTTCTAATCAGTAAATCATACCAAATATAATGATTATGCCCTTCAATCCTCCAGCTACTACAGAGATTTGAGGACTTGACACAGCCATGAAGACGCTCATGGTTATTTTGATGCTTCTTGTGGTCAAAGGTACATTAAAAATATCTTCAAATTAAAACAAAATGATGATGTAGAAAACTGAAAATCACAGCAATAGATTATGTTTGCAGGTTTCCAGTTTGTAGATTTCTTTGTCTGTGCAGTACAGAGAGCTTGTGGCTCTCTAATTTACAAATATACAATGGAATATATCACAACACACATGTCCTACATTACCGAAAGCAGAAGGGAAACTCAGTTCTTCTACTCTGAGAGTTTGCTTGTTAGGATGAAACATCTCTCCACAGTCTTTTTTACTCTGGTCATCAATCAGCAAATCCAGTTGAGCATGGAATGTCTCAGAATCAAAGTGTAGCTCCCTCCAATCTATGTTAGCAAAGTGAAGAGCTTTAGTACAAATGAATGGAGCACATTTCTTATCAGTTATCCATTCAGTTTATGATTCAGCTACATTGCTAAATGGGGTATGTTCAATGAAAGATCTCTTTGCAGGAGGAACAGGAGTTGAACAAAGTATTCCCTCAGCACCTCTGATACAGCTGAATTAAAATGGCCATGGTAGGATCATGGAAGCCAAGATCACCCTACAAGTGACCCAGTTAGACTGGAAGCAATTGACCAGTTTATCCACTGTCAGGCTACAGGCCATTGTCATAGCTCATGAGAACAAATGAATGATTTGTTGTCACACGTAACTTACAGTGAAATACAATAAAATACAGTGAAAAGCTTTTATTTGTTGCCATAATTCAGCACCATATTTTAAGTGTTTAAGAACATAGCTTAAGAACAAGAGAAAATATAGTGACGTTTGATTAACTTTTCTAAACATAAATAACCCTAATAGAGAAGGATTTATAGTACATCACAGATTTTTTTTCCAAATTAAGTTTATTTTTGTGAAGTTGTCCAGAGCTAAAGAAAAATTTCCGTTCTGTTTTATTTAAGGCTATCTTCAAAACAAATTGTCATGAGATTAATTTTGACGCTGATGGATGGAGGGAATGCTGACTTAAGATTTAGATGAGACTTGACACTGGCTATTCTGATAATGTGAGATACCCCAGGTATTATCTGTCAAAAGACTGCAAATTTTTCCCGTGCCCTGACCATTAGTCCTTCCTCAACCCCCATCATCTGAGCCATACTGATTTCTCTGTTCAATCTGCTCATTTTTGGGATCATGCTGTGCATAAGAATAAAAGTAATTAGTTGCTTGTGTAAAGCATTTTGACATATCTTGGTAAGGTGGGCACTCCTGTTCATTACACTTAGTGTTAAAAATGTTTGAATAGCCATTTTGATCACAAGACTCAGTTTAAGAAACTGAGGCATTAGAAAAGACATTAAATGAAATAATTCTTTTTCTGTGCTGATTAGACATCCCAAAGAGCTTTACATCAATTGAAGCATTTCTTCTGAAATGTGGTCAATATGTGAGAAATATGTCAACCAATTTACACTTGACAAAGTCCAATAAACAACCAACGTGGCCACAGTTCCAGAGGATGATAGGGCTACTCTCTCATCGAGAGACAACTGGTGAGTTTAACCTGAGGGTCACCACACTTCAAGCAAGACGCAAGATTGAGAGGGTGGGACCTTCATGGTAACCTCAATGACCAGATGATCTATTTATGCAATGTGGGATAAATATTTACCAGGATTCCTGGAAAGATTGCCCTTACTGCCATTCAAAATGCTGCCTTGGGATCTGCATGGAATTGCAGATAGGATTTTGATTTAACACCTTATCTAAAAGGCAGCACTCCTTCAGTTCAGCACTGAAGGTTCAGCTTTGATTTCATACTCAGGGTTCGAAGATATGATGTTGGCACTCAGAGCTTCAGCAGCTATACACTGCTGTAGGCATCTGTAGGCACTCATCAACCTGGACTACAACAAAAAAGGTCTTTGGTAAAGAAAGCTGAATGCATAATTTAGCTTTTTTTATTCATTCATGGGATGAGGGCAGCATTTATTGCCCATCCCTAATTGCCCAGAGGTCAGTTAAGAGTCAACCACATTGCTGTGGGTCTGGAGTCACATGAAGGCCAGACCAGTGTCCTTCCCAGAAAGACATCAGTGAATCTTCCTGATAGTGAATTGATCATTATTAGACTTTTAATTCCAAAGTGTCTTTTTTTAAACTGAATTCAAATTCCAACATCAGCCACAGCAGAGATTTGAACCTGGGTCCCTGGAACATTACCTGGGTCTCCGGATTAAGAGTCCAGCGTAATACCAGTAGTTCCTCACCTCCCTAGCTTTAGAGAGGTAGCTATTCACATGATCTTTAGGCATGAACATCATGAATAAGAAGAACTCTCTTTCCTGGATAACAAAGTGTAGAGCTGGATGAACACAGCAGGCCAAGCAACATCTTAGGAGCACTAAAGCTGACGTTTTGGGCCTAGACCCTTCATCAGAAAATCTCTGATTATCTCTGATACAACTTTTTTTCTGATATTCTTTCTTAGGAGTCCTGGGTAATGTTATCCCCCAGAATGGATCTGAATCCAGTAAACCCATATCCTGGCAACAACCTTATTGGGATTTATTGGGTATCGGGAGTGAAATATATGCTGTAGCTGTTGAAGGCTTCTCACAGTCTGAGATAGGCAAGGCAATTCAGTAAGTAATTTGCGAGCATTTATTGAAATGCCGGAGGATGTATTTTCAGTTAGCCACTCTCCTTCCCTCTACCTTGAAGATACTCCTTAAAACCTACCACTTTGGCCAAGCATGTGGTTGCAAGTCACAATATGGTTTGACGTTAGGTATTATTTGGCCACATACCTTGTGATTTTTTTACTTAATTGACACAAATTACCCTTACATATTTTGAAACAATTTGTTCAGATGTGTCAGACAACACCTCTGAAGGACATGGGGCTCAAACTAAGGCCTTTTGGCTCAGAGGCAGGGTCACTAACACTGTTCAAGAAGAGTCCTTACGAGTTACCCTTAAATAGTTTCCTAATCAACAAGCTCAGAGATGTAATTACACAGTTCCAGGCTCAGAAATAGGGGCATTACCACTGTCCCCCCAAAACCCTACCAGTAACCCTTATTTTTTCTTTTTCTTGTTTTATATCCAGATGCCCTGTCAGATATAACTTTCTCACCACTAAATCACTGTGACATTTTTTAATGCTACTAACCACGACCACATACAGTATCAGTATACAGTTAATTAAAAATCTACAAGCAAAGCCCATTATAGGCAATGGAAGCCACCCAAGTGAAAGCATGGGGGAGGTCGGAACAGCAGGAATGGGCTAAATCAAGATGGCGTTGGAGGGGAGATAAAGCACCATATCTCTCAAAGTGCCTGCCTCCCTAAACGCATCAAACCAGTTACCCTTAAAATTTTTTTTATTAACCACTTCAGCAACATCATTACATACTTCTGGAGCAGGTGGGACTTGAACCCCAGTCTCTTAGTCCAGGGGTAGGGACGCTACCACTGCACCACAGGAGCAGTTACCTGTATTATTTATTGTACAGCAACGAATGTCAACTGAAAGTTTACAAAAAAACAGCTGATTACTCAATCCTGAGTGGTGCTAGGAGGCAGACCATGTCTAGGTTCTCCATCTCTTTTTAAAAGAATGTGAATGCAATGCTTCTGGAACAGGTTCCCTGAGATTGCTAGGAAATTTGTTTAGGTGATCAGTGTGTTTTACAGCAAAACTACTATTTATTTATTTAGAATATTTAGCAACAGGAAATCTGCTTTGATGCCAATATATCTGTCCCTGACCCTGTTCTTTCCCTCAGGCTCCTGTCTCTCTTAGATACAAAACTGCTTCACATTTCAATACACTTCGCTAATCATTTCCAAATGGACAGGCTCTACTTGGGTTCCCTCTCTGCTAGTTTTAAAATTTTATTCCCATTGTTTAATTCCTTCACCATAATAAACTAATTTGCCTGGTGCAAATTTGCCATTTCTTATTCTTGTCATGTAAACTCTGATTGCGTCGCCCCAAACCAAGGTTAGACGCTTAGCTAATTTTGCACATAGCAGCCTTCTAACAATCAGAATTTCTTTTTTCCTCACTCTGCCAACCTCTCAAAACAATAAAATCCCCATCAGTCTCTCCTTATGAATTTTCTAAAACCTTAATCTCAGTGGATTATTATTCTGCATGGTCTTGTTCACATCTATGGCTAAGAAATTCCACATCATGGTTTTGGTATGTTACCAATGGGTCAGATTAGAATTAGAGTTAGGTCCAATGTTATGGGTGCTAAAGTACAAAAGTACAGGAGTACAGTGAAAAGTGTACAATGTTGTCACACACAGCACCATCTTAGGCACAAAGTAGCTAGTTACAAATCTTGGTTATTAAAATAGATTAGGTACAAAAATAGAGAAATAAAGGAAAATACTGAAAGTTCTACATGACAGTTCTTCATTGTGTAAATTGGGGGAATAAAGAAATAAAGTTAAACAATAAACACTAGTCTTTCTATAGCCTGCAGTCACTCCATGTTGGGGGATTTCCTCATGTAGTCTCATTCTCCCCTGTGCTGGGCTGACCATGACCAGACTCGCAAGCTGCTGACTACCATCTGCACCAAGTTGACTCCTCTGGGTCACTAGTCCAGCAACTGCCAGCTGCCCTGCTCCAGGCCCACTGGCCACTGGCCACGTGGCCACCCACCCTGCTCCTGGTGAATGAGTGTGTGAATTCCCATTTTGGACCATTCAGGTCCACAGAAATGTGTTCTTGGGTCACTCAGCAATGAAGATATATGCCACTGTAAGAGGGAATTCTCATCACTGGTGTCATTAAGGGGCCAATTGTCCAACATGCAAGTAAACTGATTTTGACCAAGCTAGGCATTTGCAGAGTTTGTTGGTAATACTGTGGAGTGTTTCAGAAAGTTGTAGTCATTTTATGGTTATAATAGAGTCCTGCATCTCCACTGGGGGTTCGGGGGGATTGTATGTGTGGGGGCTCAGGTAATTGGTGACATGGCCACACAAAGGCTTCAATGTTTGTGGGCACGTGCAGGGCTGATGCAGAGCCTGCAGAAAGGTGGAGCTCAATGTGATATCCTCTGTCAATTTTGAGCTGGTATCCTCCAACCCCTTTGACAGTAACATGAAACTGTCTGCTGTACCTACCAATGTACCCAGATCCTACGTCTGCATCCTCATCAGCATGCCCAAGTCATCATCTTAGCTCTCTGGAGGGGAGGTCATGTTTCATCTCATTCTCTGGTTGGACTGCACCTGAACTATCAGTTCCCTCTGGTATAGTTGCAGCCAGCTAGAGCCCATTACCTCACTGCAGATCCTAACACTATATTAGCCTTGAGGATTCAATGCCCAAGCTGTTGGTTATCATTGTTTGATGGGGTTTGACTCCATTTCTCCAGGGCTTTCTGTGGCTGGGTAGGTGGTTATTCTTGGGTGGCTAGAAGGAGTAACAGATCAGAGGTTGGTTGTGGGAAGGGGCTCAGATAGAAAGCAAAATGATTGATGGTTACACCATCTCGAACTTTCACATCATACCAGGGAGTAGGTTAAGAGTGAGATGTGCGTTGAGAAGGGGCAGAAAGGAGGAATACACCATTGTCCTCAATGTTCCTAGTGACTCTGACCGGGCTCAGGAGGTGCAGGTATCTTTATCTTCCATTGGTTTCCTCTGCTCCCAGTGGCCATGAGGAACCTCATTTTGCAACAGCGAATAGATGTTAGTGATTGTATCTCATGTTATTTGGGTTATGTGCCTGCCACAGCTCAGTAGGTGGAGGCATGTTCAAACAGTGAGACTGGCATCATTGGGATGGGTGTGAGGATAAGTTGGAATATTTGGGCTGAGACCAAAACCCTCAGTGTTAGGGGACGCTAATAGGTCCATTTTGGGCTGTGACACATTGGACAATAAAAGAGGTTGGCGATGTGATGGATAGGAGATGTTATCTGAAGGTGTAAGTTACTCATATTAACCACCCATGTGAGATGAAGGAACTTGGTGTGGCACCGTGGACAAGTCCTCAGGGCTAGACTCTGGGCATTGATCTCCATGGCCACCTGCTGCCTTAAGGTTTTTCTTGAAACCACCAGTCCCCTCACAGAAACATCAGTGTTCCTCTCATTGACATCTACCAGTAAGGCCTTCAGCATCATATTATGATCCTAGGGCCCCTCTCGTTTTGCAGGTGTTCTATTTCTACAGCTCCTATTTGCAGCCAGTGCCAGTTCAGTCAGCTAGCAGTAATTGGCAGCTCCCCGTTCAAGGAGACAGAGTGCATTTATGAGGGGCAGATTGGATGCACCACCTTGCATCAGTGCACATTGCTCAACTATCTGCTGAATGTTCAGCTGCACAGGCTCAGGTCAATGAAGGTGCAGCAATGTTGCCTGCTGAACTTTGAATAGGTGAGATTGGTTGGGGGGTTGGGGGTGGTGTTCAATGGAGTGTGGATTGGGTCAGGAGAGAGTTGCAGGTCTGGCTTTGCTACCCCCTACCCCCCAAAAAAAGAGCCTCCAACAATTTTTTAGCTTTGTGCATCCTCGTGTGTGTTGCACTAAGAAATAAATGAGGAAGTAGATGGTGGATCTGGAGGGCTTGCTACATATTTGACACAGAATGGAAAGTGGGGATAAGGGGACAGGGTGGGAGGAACTTTGAATAGGGTATAAATACCAGCAGAGAAAAATTAGTCTCATTGATATGCTCCTGTGTTGTAGATTTTATATGTAAATTGTGAAAACTTTGCTATATCATTTTTCCCCCTACAAAGGGCAGATAGCGATGGATTTCTTGGAGACTGGGTTGTTAGTTCAATGAAGGAGCTATACACATTGACAAAAGAGCTCACATGGAAAGGGGAGCCTCTCATTGATCAGATTTTGAACCAGACCTCTTTGCTTCAGGAGAAACTGGAGTCTGCTGGTGAACAGCTGCATGGAGTAATTGGTGAGGAAAGATATGCCACCATTCATGAGAAATTGCAGGAGCTTCGTGGAGCCCTCCGTCATTCCAGTATGAACCAGAATCCCATAGCTGATAGTCTGGATCAGGTCCACCTGAGTGCTGTCCGTCAAGTGGAGAAAAGCTCCAACATAATTACTCCTTACATTGAAAACATAAGTCAACAGCTACAAGACCTGAGGCAGTATCTTACATCTGTAGTTCATAACGCAACAGAAGAATTCAAAATCCTGGTAAAAGCAAATGCAGGAGCAACAGCTGCAACTTAAATATACATGTAATGGCTTCTGAAACCAAAGAGGTGAATTAGGGGCAGGGAATATAACTTAAACTTCAAATCAACCATTACATAACCAGCCTCCATTTGATGTTATTAGTTATCATTAATATAAACAAACGTATTCTAGTGGCTGTACAAGTTGGCATGAACCAAGCAGTTTTTTATTAAACTGACAACTTACTTTTGTTAATGAGTGGCTCAATCGATCAACATTTCCTGGAAACCCTAGGATGTGCACAATGCCTGTGCAATCTCAGCAAAGACCCATTTCGTCAGGCAACATGATGATGCTGGGAGATTTACCCAATCAAATTAATTCACAAAAAATGTGAACCTGGAACAAAATAAACAAGTTCTTGTGAATTAATTATTTTAAAGCAGGATTTTGCCTGTCCCTGAATCTAGTCTGTAATTGGAAAATCAATTGCAAATATGTTAGCAGGGTTGGAGAATGAGATGGGATAGTAATCCAGGGGTCTTATGTACTGCTCCGAGAATATGGATCAAAGTCCCACTGTTAATGTTTGTTTCTTGATTGACAAGGAAGGAAAAAGGTGTCAAGGTAGGCAGGAAAATAGAGTTGTGGCCACTATCAGATCAGCCATGAATTCAAATGGGCAGAGAGTCTCAGTAGGCTGAATGTCCTACACCTTCTGGTTCTCACGTTAGCCCTATCCTGAGATTTTGAGTTTTGGTGTTATTCACATTCCATAAACTAATTGGCTCATGGGAGGATTGTGGAACTAGATTAAGAGCGAAATTACTATGTTCAGAAAATGATATCCAATTTGGGAGTCACTAGAGATATTTTCAGGCCTGTTAAAGTCTGAACATATTTGGCAAAAAGAAGGATGTGGTAGGAGGGTTTGCTGGAAAGGGGAGGAGAAACATCATGTTTCATCAAATCTTTCCTATAGGATTCAGAAAATACAGGATACGGAGCTGCAAAGAAACAGAAGGGAGAGTAATTGAAATGTTACAGTACTTATTATCTATCTTTACAGACAATGTAAAGTAGTCAGGCAGCTTTCTGTTCGTTGAGTGCTCACAAGTCTGATGGATAATAATTCACTGATTAGAAATGTTTGTCTATCTAATCAGAGGAGAGAAAACTTCCAATAGCCAACTAGAATGGATGCATGAGATATTATATTTATAATTCTCTCTGTCAAGATTTGAAAAACACTTTAAAAATACTGAAGCCACAGAAATATGTAAAACTAGTTCAATTAACACCTTGTATCAGTGATAATGGGGACTGCAGATGCTGGAGAATCCAAGATAACAAAATGTGAGGCTGGATGAACACAGCAGGTCAAGCAGCATCTCAGGAGCACAAAAGCTGACGTTTCGGGCCTAGACCCTTCATCAGCAAGATAACCTCTCTGATGAAGGGTCTAGGCCCGAAACGTCAATTTTTGTGCTCCTGAGATGCTGCTGGGCCTGCTGTGTTCATCCAGCCTCACATTTTATTATCCTCAATTAACACCTTGCTCTTTCTGAATGATGTAACCATTTAAAATGTTTCTACTTTGTGCGCTGCATTGTTCTCAACATTCTCAATGGCTTATGTACTCTATTTAATGATGTACAAAGAATAATAAAAGTTGGAAAAAAGTGAGACATCGCAAAGCTCTTTACTGCCAATAAAGTACTTTGTTGAAGTAAGATCACTGTTGTAACTCATGCAAAGCAAACTCCCACAAGTAGCAACAAGATCATCAGTTTTTGTGATGCTGATTGAGGGATAAATATTGACCAAGACACCAGGAATAACTCCCCTCCTTTTCCCTGAAATCATGCCTTGGGATTATGATCATCTACAGGTGGATGACAAAGCCTTTGTTTAATGACTGACCTAACAGACAGCAGCTCAGAGAGTGTGGCATTCCCCCAGTTCTGATCTGGATTGTCAACTTCAATCACAAAACTTGAACCATCTAACTTGAAGGCTAATCCTCCTGTTTTCAGCTGTGATTAATTTTGCAATCTCACATCTCCTCAGTGCTATTAATTTCCACGATTAAGAGAGAAAACCATTTGTGTTTTATATCACAAGAGTAATTGTGAAAGCTACTTGTGTAATTGCCTACCTGTCAGGTATGCAGGGAACAACATGTGTGGCATCCACTTTATATCTTGTGCATTTAAACGCATTTACACTGTTCTGGTCAATAGTATAGATAGGAAGTATCCTGGCAGAAACTGTTAAGACACTCTGAAGGAAATAATGGGTGTCAAACATAACTCAATGTATTGGTTGCACAAGGCACTGTAGCACTGAACCACTATTTGAATATTTATCTGACAGCAGGGTTCGAATTGGCAAAAGGCCTCTGGGCTAGGGAGGAGTGAGGGTGTAAGTGAATGAAGGACAGTGAGAGTGACATCCCTACCCTGTTCTGCCATCTCAACTACTGTCATCCTTAATTGGGTATGTGTAGGAGGGTGAGAGCATGGCCAAAAGCAGACCACTTCACTCAGATTGCACTTTGCCTATTGAGACAAATGGTCCCACAGACTCAGGCCCTGGCTCCAGGACAATCAGAACTTGAACCTGAGAGAGAGAGAGAGAGAGAGAGAGAGAGAGAGAGAGAGACAGAAATAGCCATGCAGCTGTGCGTGAGCCAGACACACATATTCACACACAGAAGTTGCTTAGAGTGGGAAAACACACACCTTTCTCCCCTTTCTCCCCCCACTGCAACAACCTACCCACAAAGTGGGCCAGGAGAGGGGTTAACCTCAGGGTGAACCACTTCCATATAATTTCCACTGAGGGCAGCTCAGAATGTGCTGCCAAAAGGCAACGTAGGGTTAGTTAACTCTGACTCCTTGTCTCAGCCCTGGTCCCAGTCCCCTTCCCCGTGATGATCAGGATGTCGGGCCTAGCCTGTTCGTCCACCTCTCGCTCTAGCTTTGTTTCTTAAGCAAAAGGGCAAAAACAAAATTATGTATTAGCTCTGCTGCTTGGCACTTTTTAATGGTTCTTTTTGACATTTGTTAGCTTATAAAAATAAATTTTGCTTTGACTTTGATGCTTTTTCCTGGCAGCGTGTTGGGTAGAGCGTGAGGTAAGGGGTCGAAAAACAGCATGATTGCCAGAACCTACTACTTCTCTCCCTGCCCTGTCCTCACTTAGCAAGTTGGGATCTGGAGAATTAATTGCTGCTATGGATTTAATTCATGATTCCAGGGAAGATCTATTTACAACAAACTTATAGCAAGATAACAATTAACTAACTGGTAACTAGATTTTCCACTTAATTTGATTGCAGTTAGTCTGAAACACTAGAACATAAGTTAATAGCATTCTTTCAACATTCAATGTTTGCTACACATAAACAGCAAAAGGTCAAAATTCTTTCCTCTGCATGTTAAACAAAAATCTCAAATCTGTAGTTTACTGCTGTTTGCCTTATCAGTTGCATTAGATAACAGCAGGTTCATAAGACACAGAGACAGAAGGTTGGGAAATCAGTCACAATTCAAATCGGGAAGATTAAACTCAGCCAGTTATAAGACATTTCAGAGTTAATCAATCAGAAATTTCTGAAGAAGGGTCTAGGCCCGAAACATCAGCCTTCCTGCTTCTCTGATGCTGCTTGACCTGCTGTGTTCATCCAGCTCTATACCTCATTATTTCAGATTCTCCAGCATCTGCAGTTCCTACTATCTCTGAAATGTTTTCTTTGATATCCCGTGCTAAGTAATTTTCCTACAATCAATAGACTTTCAAAGGTAAAGATTATAATGGCCTTCAACTGCACCTTCCAAACTTGTGACCCTTACTATCTAGATAATGAAATAGGTGCATTCATTGACTCATAGAATGCCTACAGTGTGAAAGCTGGCCATTTGGCCTATTGATTCCACATCAACCCTCTGAACAGCATCTCACCCCCCTACCCTATCCTTGTAATCCTGCATTTCCCATGGCTAATCCACTTAGCCAGCACATCCCTGGACACTATGAGCAATTTTGCATGGCAATCCACCTAACTGCACATCTTTGGTCATTAGGCAATACCACTTGTGAGCTCCCTTCTGAGCCACTTACCAATCCAACTCGGAGCTGAATTATTGTTCCGTCAATAACTTTAGGTCAAAAACTTGCAACTCCCTCCCTTCAATCACTGTGTCCCATCTTTGCAACATGGACTGCAACAGTTCTAGAAGATGGCTTCCCATCACCTTCTCGAGGGCAATTATTGATGAGTTGGCCTTGTCAGCAAAGCTCTTTAGCATAAAGGAAATGATAATGGCTGTCTTGGGAAACATGATGCCAGTCTTTTGCTTTGTGAATTGCATGGCTTATTTACCTGAATCTCCAAGGTCACAGAGAAGGGATATGGCACATCCCTTTAAGGCCACTATATCCATTGGCTTTATGGGAAGAAGCATTTCTGTCTATAAAAATATCAACAAGTTAGCCCACAACTGATGATAAAGGTCAGTATCTGTCCTTGTCTATTCCATCAAGTGAGCTAAAGCAGAGAAGTTTCCTCTGATGTACTCAAGGATGAGAACATATTGCGTCACTGCAGCACCTGAGGTGTCATTGAGTACAAATGTTCCCACTAAATTACTGAACTTATCAAATTCATCCTGTGCAAAAGCAAAGAAACAAGAGATGTTCAATTGTAAAACAGAACAATTGCCAAAGGGGCATTAATTGAAGCAACTGACCCTGCCTAGTAAACTGAAGACTAAACAAAAATCAGGAAAACAAAACATACTAGATGTGAACATGTAATATCATAGAAAAGGGTAAATGTTCACAGTTGTAAGAAATACAGTTTAATAATTCAAACAACAGTGACATCACTTTATAGGTTAGGCAAAAAGAGAATAGGTCTGCTGAGCTGTCATTAGCTCATGTATAACTGGGCTTTGTCCATATTGTAGATAGCCAAACGGTTACAAAATCCAGTATGAATCTCATCGAATAACTGCTGTAGGTACGTTAAAGGATCTGCTACTTTTGGTTCCGAGCAATTACAGTTTCCTGCATGCCATGAATTTAGCATGAGATTTTCTCCTGTGGGGAAACTGGTCAATTTGAAGTGTTTTTCATTCATCCACAGGATGTAGGTACCATTGGCTAGGCCAGGATTTAATACCTATCCCTAGTTGGCCATAGGACAGTTAAGAGTCATTTCTGTAGGTCTGGAGTCATATGTAGTTCAGGCTGGGTAAGGATAGCAGCTTCCTTCCTTAAAGGATATTAGGCAATCAGATGGATCTTTCCCAAACAATCGATAACATTTCATCGTCATCATTCGACTCTTGATTCCAGACTTTTGGTGAATTCAAATTCCACCATCTACAATGACAGGACATAAACCTGGTCCCCAGAGTGTTACCCAGGTTTCTGGATTAATGGTCTAACAATAATACTACCTGGCTATTGCCTTCCCATGCCTTTGTAGATTTTCAATTTATAAAATTTCTGCGATAAACTGTTATTAGAATGTTTTCACCTGGGATATTTAGAACAGCAATTGCCCTTTATGTCTAAATAATAGTCTGAAAAGCCATTTGCTTTTTTGCTCCTTACATCTGTTACATTAGGAGCAATGCCAGTGTTACTGTATTGAGAGATGAAGAAGTATGCTGCACACAGACTTGCAAACTGAGCCTCGAGAATACTACTTGCAGTTTGTGTTGAATTTGTGATTTTAAAATAAACAATCTACCTTGGGAGGTTCTCAGTCAGCAACAGGGAAAGTTGAGGATGGAGCTTTTATGATTTCCTCTATGGTTGCCCCCTGTCTTTTTTCACTGTGGAGCTCCGTGAGAGGCGCCATCACAGAATACACACTCTGTCGGGGGAGTAAAGCCATTATTAAAACTGATGATGATGTTTACTGGATAAGGAATTTGCAACAACAAGATAATTTCCCAATTAGTTCATCCCAATTGCTGTTGTGTCCCTCAAGGTGATCGCTGATTTTGACGCTCTGCTGAGTCCTCTCCACAATCCATTATGAGAAGGAACTCCATCCCCTTCAATTCAGTTTCTTCCCTTTGAAATGCCTGAAATTGAGCTGTGTTCCTATTAGGAACATCACAGCTCTCTGCTGAGTGAAATGTGTTCATTCAGAAATAGAACAATGACAGTTATTTTGAACAACCCATTCAGAGATGTTATCACACACCTCTGGAGTAGGTGAGGCCTGAACCCAGACTTCCTAGCTCAGAGGTACTGACACTACCACTGTACCACAAGAGCCCCTGAGCCCATGAGACACAATCTGAAGGAAGTCATAGCAGTTCATTCAATCAATAAATGTGTTAGCAGCTGCTGCAGAGTATTTATCTGAACTTTTTTTTGGCTTCCTGATTTTTTTAGACATTATTATCTTTAATTGTCGGTGCTGTTTTGATTCGCCTTTTCAATTTTTTCTTAGTTTCTCATATTTTAGTTGTTTATAAAACTTACTCTAATTTGATCTCTGGCTGTGATGTAGACAGAATTTGAATAGGTTTTTTTTGATACTCAGCTCCTGAACTTGATAAAACTATTGTAATGGATTGTGAAAATGATGGAAAAAGTCTCGACTTCCATGCTCTGTACTCTACCCTGACCATTCTATTTCCTTCAGATACACCCATATAGAGGAAGAAGACACAAACACTAGAAAACTTTGTGCTACACCTGTTAGTTGATATCAAGCAGTGGTTTTAAATGTCTGTATACTGTTAAAGTGATGTAGGACATGGAGAAGCTGGTAGAAGACGTGGATTTAAGATATGCTTTAGTAAGCAAAGCGAGTGTATCAGAGGAGCTGTACTAATAATATCAATTGTTGGGATGTGACAGGAGGGCAGAGATTGTAAGGAGTGAAGTGAGACAGGATCCAAGAAACCAGGGATTATTTTTGCTCCCCTGAACAATCCTGGTGTGGTAGGCAGTATTGGCAGAGGAGGGTGAGATAATTTGTGCTTGTCTGATTAGGGAGAACTAAACCACTTGTGAACTGAATTCACCTGGCCCTGTCTTCACTTAAACTTGATGAAGTGGAAATGGAGGCGAGAACAGGGGAACATGGAGGCGAGAGCAGAGGAACAAGGAGGCTGCTTTGAAGGGGTTACTGGGAGACAAAAAGCATCAGATGTCTAAGTGAAGGAATGACTGAGCTCCACACAGACTGCAGATGGAAACTGAAGCTATTCACTAAGATGTATTACCTACTGAACCATTTGGAGTATTATAAAGGGCATTACAAAATGATGAGTCACTTTGGCCTGTTATGTTCATGCCGGTCTTCAAGCACCCATTTACACCATTTCCCAGCACTTGACACATAACCACGTACACGGTGGCAATTCAAATATTCATCTAAATACTTCTTAAACATTGTGATGGTGCCCTTCTCTACTGTCTTTTTAGGCAACGAGTTCCTGATGCGCACCATCCCCTGGGTGAAAAAAAATTCCTTCAATCCCGGCTAAATCTCCTGGTCTCTACTTTAAAACTTTGACCCTTGGTAATTGACCCCTCTGCTATGGAGAAAGGTTTATTCCCATTGACCCCATCGAGGCCCCTCATAGTCTTGTGTACCTCAATAAGCCTATCAGCCTTCTCAGCTCCAAGCTATGTGATTTCTCTACATAGCCGAAATGATCAAGGCCAGGCAACATCGGCATGAACTTCCTTTGCACTCTCTCTGGTGCAACGACACCTTCGTATTATGTAATGATCAGACCTGAACAAAATACTCCACCAGTGGCATTACTAACATCCCAAACAGCTCCATCAAGTGCTGTTCTAGCTTACAGCAGTAAATGCGATGAATGACATAAAATGTGTTCCTAAATATCAGAAATAATTTAAATGAATGTTTCATTTGCATCTGTTAGAGAAATTTATGACACACAGTGTGTTGTTACTAATGAATGTGATAATGATCATAAGGAAAGTCTCTGCAAATTGAAGTTTACTTGAGTGTTTGCACTTGCAGCAATTCAAAAAGCGAGAATTGTAATTCTTCCTGTACATGGCTCAGCATCCACAACATGATCAACTATTATTACCGACAAATTATCATGAATTAGCTGTTTAGGTGCTCCTTAAGCAGACTGAACTGCATTTGGAGACAAGATAACAAAGTGTGGGGCTGGATGAACACAGCAGGCCAAGCAGCATCTCAGGAGCACAAAAGCTGATGTTTCGGGCCTAGACCCTTCATCAGAAAAGGGGGATGGGGAGAAGGTTCTGAAATAAATAGGGAGAGAGGGGGAGGTGGACTGAAGATGGATAGAGGAGAAGATAGGTGGAGAGGAGAACATGGGTGGGGAGGGGATAGATCAGTCCGGGGAGGATGGGCAGGCCAAGGGGGCGGGATGAGGTTAGTCGGTGGGAAATGGAGGCGCGGCTTGAGGTGGGAGGAGGGGATAGGTGAGAAGAAGAACAGGTTAGGCAGGTGGGGACGAGCTGGGTTGGTTTTGGGATGCAGTGGGGGGGAGGGGAGATTTTGAAGCTTGTGAAATCCACATTGATACCATTGGGCTGCAGGGTTCCCAAGTGGAATATGAGTTGCTGTTCCTGCAACCTTCGGGTGGCATCATTAGGGCACTGCAGGAGGCCCAGGATGGACATGTCATGTAAGGAATGGGAGGGGGGCTTAAAATGGTTCGCGACTGGGAGGTGCAGTTGTTTTTTGCGAGCCAAGCGGAGGTGTTCTGCAAAGCGGTCCCCAAGCCTCCACTTGGTTTCCCCAATGTAGAGGTAGCCACACGGGTACAGTGGATGCAGTATACCACATTGGCAGATGTGCAGGTGAACCTCTGCTTAATGTGGAATGTCATCTTGGGGCCTGGGATGGGGGTGAGGGAGGAGGTGTGGGGGCAAGTGTAGCACTTCCTGCAGTTGCAGGGGAAGGTGCCGGGTGTGGTGGGGTTGGAGGGGAATGTGGAGTGGACAAGGCAGTCCTGGAGAGAGTGGTCTCTCCGGAGGGCAGGCAATGATGGGGATGGAAAAATGTCTTTGGTGGTGGGGTCAGATTGTAGATGGCGGAAGTGTTGGAGGATGATGTGTTGTATCCGGAGGTTGGAGGGGTGGTATGTGAGAACGAGGGGGTTCTCTTTTGGCGGTTATTGCGAGGGCCACCTGGACCATTTCCAACACATCCCTCACCTTCCTGGACCTTTCTGTCTCCATCTCAGGCAACCACCTACAAACCCACATCCATCTCAAGTCCACTGACGCCCACAGCTACCTAGAATACACCTCCTCCCACCCACCTTCCTGCAAAAATTCCATTCACTATTCCCAATTCCTTCGCCTCCAATGCATCTGCTCCCAGGATGAGGCATTCCACTCCTGCACATCCCAGATGTCCTCGTTCTTCAAGGGCCACAACTCACCCCCCCGCTCCCGCAGTGGTCAAGAACGCCCTCGACCGTGTCTCCCGCATTTCCTGCATCTCATCCCTCACACCCCGCCCTCGCAATAGCCACCAAAAGAGAATCCCCCTAGTCCTCACATACCACACCACCAACCTCCGGATACAACACATCATCCTCTGACACTTCCGCCATCTACAATCCGACCCCACCACCAAAGACATTTTTCCATCCCCACCCTTGTCTGCCTTCTGGAGAGATCACTCTCTCCGTGACTCGCTTGTCCGCTCCACACTCCCCTCCAACCCCACCACACACGGCACCTTCCCCTGCAACTGCAGGAAGTGTGACACCTGCCCCCACACCTCCTCCCTCACCCCCATCCCAGGCCCCAAGATGACTTTCCACATCAAGCAGATGTTCACCTGCACATCCGCCAATGTGGTATACTGTGTCCACTGCACCCGGTGTGACTTCCTCTACACTGGGGAAACCAAGCAGAGGCTTGGGGACCGCTTTGTAGAACACCTATGCTCGGTTTGCAGTAAACAACTGCACCTCCCAGTCACGTACCATTTCAGCCCCCCCCGCCCATTCCTTACAGAACATGTCCGTCCTGGGCCTCCTGCAGTGCCACAATGATGCCACCCAAAGGGTGCAGGAACAGCAACTCATATTCTGCTTGGGAACCCTGCAGCCCAATGGTATCAATGTGGATTTCACAAGCTTCAAAATCTCCCCTCCCCCCCACTGCATCCCAAAACCAACCCAGCTCATCCCCACCTGCCTAACCTGTTCTTCCTCTCACCTATCCCTTCCTCCCACCTCAAGCCGCACCTCTATTTCCTACCTACTAACCTCATCCCACCTCCTTGACCTGTCCGTCCTCCCCAGACTGACCTATCCCCTCCCTATCTTCCCACTCATACTCTGCTCTCCAGCTATCTTCTCCTCTATCCATCTTCAGTCCGCCTCCCCCTCTCTCCCTATTTATTTCAGAACCGTCTCCCCATCCCCCTTTTCTGATGAAGGGTCTAGGCCCAAAACGTCAGCTTTTGTGCTCCTGAGATGTTGCTTGGCCTGCTGTATTCCTCCAGCCTCACATTTTGTTATCTTGGATTCTCCAGCACCTGCAGTTCCCATTATCTCTGAATTTGCAGATAATTTTAATCTAAACTCTTACCAGAATTTGATGGGATCACATGGCATTGCTTTTACAAACTGCTCAATTTTTATCTCCACAAAATTCAGTGAAAAGTTAAACTGAGTGAGGAGTAGCACCAGTAGATTCTTACCAGGCAGAATAAATTAAAATGATCCCACCACATTAATTTTATTGGTACCAAATATTTGACTGGGACAGATATTTCAGGGATATGGGCAAAGAACAGAAGCTTGGGATTCACTGTTTTCAGGATGTTATGGATATTAGCAGGAGAAATATTGAAAGACAAAACACAATAGGGGGTACAATTCTTGTGGTGGTGCAGGAGCAGAAGGACATGTACATAGCTCATTGAAGGTAGCAGTGCAGGTAGAGAGAGCACTTAATAAAGCATACAGTATCTTTGGCTTAATTGCTAAGGTATAGGGTACAACAGCAAGAAGTGATGTTGAACTTGTACCAGACACTTGTTAGGCTTCAGTTAGAGTGTTGTATACATTTCTGGGTGCCGCATTATAGCAAGGAGTTTAACACATTGGAAACAGCACAGAAGTGATTACAAGAAAGGTTCCACAGTTGAGAAACTGCAGTTATGAGGATAGATTGAAGAAGTTGGGATTGTTCTCCCTGGAGAGAAGAAGACAGACAGGAGATCTGAGAGAGGTTTACAAAATCATGTGCAGGCTGGATAGAGTAGGTAAGGGGAAACTGTTCCTGTTTGTAAAAGGAGCAAACATGAGACAGCATTGATTTTAAGTGATAGGAGAAAATAATTTCTCACCCACTGAGTATTAGGGGTTGGAATGCACAGCCTGGAAATATAGCAGAGGCAGGTTCAATTGAAGCATGCAAGAGGGGCATTGAATGGATATTTGGCTAAGAATAACATGCAAAGGTATTGGGTAAAAGTAGAGAGTCTTCAATGGGTAGTGATGCTCATTTGAAGAGCTGGTTCAGGAATGATGGGCTGAACAGCCTCTTTGTACACAGTAAGACATTTGTGATTCTCTGTGACTAGTCTTGTTACAGACAGTGCTGTTTTACCTTTATTGAGAAGTTTTGCAAATCATTCACTCCAGCTATGGATTTAATTCTCTATTTAAGAATAGGCCTCTTTATAGAGTTAAAGAGACATAGAGATGTAAAGCACAGAAACAGACCCTTAGGTCTGACTAGGCCATACTGACCAGATATCTTAAATTTAGTCTTGTTTGCCAGCATTTGGCCCATATCCCACTAAACCCCTCCTCCTGAAATGTCAGATTCCCATCCTGATGCCTCCACCACGTCCTCTGGCAGTCTATTCCATTCATGCACGACCCTCTGCATGAAAAAGTTGCACCTCAGGTCACTTTAAAATCTTTCGCCTCTCACCTTAAACCTATGCCCTTTAGTTTTAGACTCCCCTACCCTGGGGAAAAGACCTTAGCTATTCACCCTATCCATGGTCCTCATGATTTTATAAACTTCTATAATGTCACCCTCCAGCCTCGAACACTTCAGGGAAAATAGCCCAGCTTATTCAGCCTCTTCTTGCAGCTTAAACTCTCCAACCCTGGCAACATCCTTGTAAATCTTTTCTGAACTCTTTCAAGTTCCACAACATCTTTCCTAAAGCAGGGAGAATTGAATGCAGTATTCCAAAATTAGCTGAACCAATGTCATGTACTGCCACAATATGATCTCCCAACTCTTATACTCAATACACTTCTTCACCACCATGTTTACCTGTGACTCCAATTTCAGGGAACTATTCATTTGTACTCTGAAGTCTCTTTGTTCAGCAACACTCCTTACCATTAAGTGTATAAGTCCTGTGCTGATTCACCTTATCAAAATACAGCACTTCATGTTTATCTAAATTAAACTTCATTGCTAGGTCCATTTGCCCATCTGATCAAGATCCCGCAGCACTATGAAATACCTTTCTTCGCTGTCCAATATACCGCCAATTTCAGTGTCATCTGCAAATTTACTAACTGCACCTCCTATTGTCAAGACACAGTGGTAACTAATTTACAGATTAGGTTAGGCAGACATTGATAGGCAACTTTATTCTGTTAATATTTGCTCACCATGTAAACATACCGAGGTCAAAAATCTTGCTCCTTGATCCTATGATGACATCATGTTAATAAATCTTAAAATTTGTGGATTATAAAGCAGGCATAATACAGTGAGCAGGACAACTGACTTGAGTCAGGTAAGAATTTGTTTCTTTATTTTAAGAGCTTTAAAATGTAGTGCATGAAAACAAGCAAAATTATAAGAATCTGTTCCTCATTGACAAATTCAGTGGAAAGCTCTATTTCTTTCATATCTAATTTTGTCCACCTTTCCAAATGACTCTGTGGTTAAGTTTCCAATGTGATAGTGAGCAACAAAAACTGGAAAAATGTCTCTTAATATCTGGTTTGAGTTGACGTGAATTTAAGCTGAAAGGTAAAAAGACAAGGTGCTACTCCACTAGATCACATTGATCCAAAGCTGAATGCTTTCTTGGACAGGTATTGCACCAACATTTAAATCTGCTTGTATCTAATTAAATTATTGTCACAAGCACATGTTAAATCTTTTGATGTTAAGCTTGAAAAGAAGCAAACTTTAAACATTAATTGTATTTCTCTGTATATAGAATTAGTAACTTGCAGAGAACCAAATTAAGACTTGCAGTCCAATTAACATTTTTATTGCAATGGTACATTTGGTGGAACTTGCTTAAGGGGACAAATAAGACATTAATACAATCAAACCTTCAAATCTGGAGAAACTGCCAGTAAAAGCTGACCCAGGAATACAGACAAAGTTCGGACCCTGGGACTGTTTTTTTAAAATCATTCATGGGATAAGATGTCACTGGCTAGGCCAACATTTATTACCTATTCCTAATTGCCCAGAGGGCAGTTAGGAGTCAACCACATTGATGTTGGCCTGGAGTGACATGTAGGCTAGACCAGGAAAACAGTTTCAATCTCAAAAGGATCAATGAATCAGATGGATTTTTCTAACATCAACAATGGATTCATGGTCATCATTAGGCTCCTAATTCCAGATTTTTATTGGATTCAATTCCATCATCTGCTGTAGTGAAATTTCAACCCAGGTGCCCCCCAACATTACATGGGTCTCTGGATTAGCAGTCCAATGATAATAATACTAGGTTATCATCTCCCCCTTGTTGTAGAATATGAAAATGTAATTCAGAAATGTTCTCTCAAAGAGTTGAAAAGGCAGCTTTTCTTTTGTCGAGGGGAGAAATATTATTTGAAGATTGGGGGAATAAATACTATATTACTGTGAAACCAGTCTGTTGGAATTTCATTGGATCTGTCATCAAGGAAATAGCATTATAGCTATCTTGTTCCAAGTATTTTTAGGACTCAAATTATGGCTTGTTCCTTGAGTCTATGTTTGTGCAGTATCACATCCATGAGTGTTATACTGTGCAAAAACCCTAGAGGATACAGACTGTTATCATCTTCATCTAGAAAATCATTGACATATTAATTCAATTCACTCAACAGCTTTTCAAGAATCTTTTTCACTCAAATCCAGTGAATCTTTAATTTTAGCACTGATAATAATTCGAATAACTTTTATCATACATTAATGTTCATGGGACAAAGGAAACGGAGGGAGAAGTGTAAATGGTTAAGATTATTTGATATAATGACAAGGACAAGAGGCGCAGCATCTGCAAATTTCCTTCTAAGTCAGATACCATCCTGACTTGGAACGAGATTACCCTTCCCTTATATAACACCTGAGGAAGAGTCACTGGACCCGAAATGTTAGCTCTGATTTTCTTCTTCACAGATGCTACTAAATCTGCTGAGCTCTTCCAACAACTTGGTTTTTGTTCCTGATTTACAACATATGTAGTTCTTTTGGTTTTTAACTATTCCATTACAGTTGCTGGGACAAATTCCCGGAAATCCTTCCCTCACAGTACAGTGGGTATGCCTATTCATCTAAGGACTGCCGCTGATTGAGAAGTCAGCTCACTGCCACCATTTCAAGGACAATTAGAGAAGAATAACAAATGCTGGGCCCAGCCAGTGGCACCCATATCCTGTGAATGAATTTTCAAAAATCTGAGTATTCCACTTGCTTCTCACAGACGCCAACAGCTAACAGAGAGAAGGACTTCCATTTTATCAGTCTGAGTTTGATTCAGACTCAGGTCCCCACTGTCTGGAAGTCAGTTACATTTACTCAATTTCAACTGAAGGTAATAGACAATATGGGTAAAAACAAACTTCAAAAAAGGTTGAAAGTGCTCTGAAAGACGACTGTGTTTTACCAGTAAGTAGGTTCATCTGAACATGATATTTTGTAGCAGAATGAACAGCACAGACCTTGTGGTCTTACTGTCCTTGAGGGTAAAGCATCTACCATTTCGAGCAAGTCTGGTCCATACATGACTCCACGCTCAAAGCAATGTACATGGCTATTAATTTCCCTAAAATAACGACAGATGTTGGAACCAGGGCATTAAGCGTGGATCCAAGAACTTTAACAACAGAGCTACTGTCTTGGATTACAGTGTGTATCCAAACAGTTCTTTTCAGGTTCAGGCATGATGGCTCAGTGTTTAGCACTGCTGCCTCATAGCGCCAGGGACCTGAGTTTGATTCCAGCCTCGGGCGGCTGTCTGTGTGGAGTTTGCACATTCTCCCTGTATCTGTGTGGGTTTCCTCCAGGTGTTCTCGTTTCCTCCCACAGTCCAAAGATGCACAGGCTAGGTGGATTGGCCATGCTAAATTGCCCATAGTATTCAGGGATGTTTAGGTTAGGTGGGTTAGACATGGGGAATGGGTCTGGGTGGGATGCTCCTCTTTGGAGAGGCAGTGTGTGTTTGTTGGGCCGAATGGCCTGTTTCCACACTATGGGGATTCTATCATAATTAAGAGAAGGCTTGATCACTACAATTTGCTGAAATATATATGTTTATTAAGTATGAAAAATGATTATAGTCGCAATATTAAAAGGGGAAGAAAAAGGCAACAAGTCTCACACCTTTTTAGAAAGAGCAAAAAGTCTCATTTTCTTGTGCCAGTTGGGGACCCCTCAATTGATGCTGAATTGGAGACTTAGGTTCATCCCTGAAACGGTTCATGTTTCCGAGCCAAGGTGAAGTCCCACAGCAGCAACCTGGAATGAAACTCTCCCACTCTTATACAGCGTGACAAACAGCCTGCACAAACAAAGCAGATATAGAAAGACAAAACTGCTGGCTGGTACAGAAAACACAGGATGGGAAAACAAGAGACAGTAGGAACTGAGATGCTGGAGAACCTGAGATAACAAGGTGTAGAGCTGGATGAACACAGCAGGCCAAGCAGTGTCAGAGGAGCAGGAAAGTTGACGTTTTGGGCCTAGACCCTTGTTCTGAAGAAGGGTATAGACCCTTCATCCAGCTCTACACCTTGTTATCTCATGGGAAAACAAATGCAGGTGTCATCTTTGGCCCATAATGGAATGTTCCTGGGACTCATTTAAAGTCATGCAGCTTGTCCAGTATCATTCTAAACATTCCCAGCCTATCTAACCATCCTGTAGAATCTATTTTCTCATGTAGCTGTCAAATATCATTGTTAACTTTTAGCCCTTTGGCCCATCCTATATAGTTACAGTCAGTCAGGGGATGTAGACAAGCAGCAGTATAACTAGATAGGCAACCGAAACATTCAACATGCCACACGATAAACACACAATTTAATCACATCACTGTCACTGGATGAGTAATCAATCCTCCACACTGCCCACCTAATTATGTGTAGCTTCAGATTAGCTGCCAACATCCCTCTCCATGTGGATATCTACAGGGCCAACTGGTCCACTGTGATAGAGGACTAACAATTCAGTGGTCTAATAAGTAGTGCCTCTTCTCTCAAACAAGATGTAATTTATTGCATGATAGCAACTAGCTACAAATTATATTAATATGACAGGGGTTATTCTAGACTGTGATAGAGATTGTCTCTTGTGATGAAGTGGTAGTGCCCCTACTTCTGAACGAGGAGACCCATGCTCAAGTTCCAACTGCTCCAGAGCTGCGTGGAAACATCTTGGAACAATTTGATTAAAAAATGTTATAAACAATGAAACAGGTTATTATAAACTATGAGAGGGTCTTTTGCAGATATTTAGGCGTCGCCATAAACCAAGATCGGTAGTCATTGAAAAGAAAGAGGATACAGTGTAAACTATTTAAGACAAAGATGAGGAGAAATTACTTCATCTAGAGGGTTGTAAGCCTGTACAATTTGCTACCAAAGAAAGCAACTGAACCCAAAACACTGACCTGAAAGGTGAATGACCTACTCCGGCTCCTATTTTCTACATCTCTGTAATTCTATGACTTTCTTTGTAATTTTTTAAAACTACGACTTTGATGGACGGTGACAGTATGGTTCAAACGAGTAAATTCAGAGAGTATGTTTGAAGGAAACTGAATGTGAGAGCAAGTGTGTGAGAGAGAGGGGGAAGGTGTGTGCAATTGAAGGAAGGGGAAATATATTGTACTTGTGAAGAGAGAGAATTTGTGAGGGTGAGAGAATTTGAGCGAGAGAGCACATGTGAAATAGAAATTGTGATGGAGCAAGGCAGAATGTGAGAGAGTACAAGAGGAAAATGTCAGAGAAGGTGTGTGTGTGTGTGTGTGTGTGAGACAGAGAAGGTGAAAAAGGTTGTGCTTGTAAAGAGAGAGAATTTGTGAGGGTTAGAGGGTGTGTGAGGGAGTGAGAGAGAACCTTAACATGACAGAGGGTATGTGTGTGAGGAAAGAAGGGGAAGATTGTGCTTGTGAGGGAAAGTGGGAAAGAGAGAGTATATGTGACAGAAGGAGTTTGTCTGAAGGACAGAGAGACAGAGGGAATGCATGTGGGAGGTCAGGGAAGAGAGAAGTGTGAGAGAGTGTGTAAGGAAAAGAAAGGGAAAATAATTATGTGTGAGGGATGAAGAAAAATGCATGTGAAGGTGGAAAAGTGATCATGAAGGAATATATGGGAGGAAAGTTTTGGAAGGGAAAGAGATTTCTGTGAGGAAGAGTGTGGCAGGAAGGTAGTGATTGTTGGCGAGTGGAAGGAAGGAAATATGAGCATTGGTGGGTGACACAGGCAGATGATGTACACAGAAAAGGGATACACAAAAATCTATCCATAAAACAGATTGGAAGAACAGGAAATCACTGGCTGAAGGACAAATTGTTTCTGATCCCCACTTTCATGTTAGTTCTGCTGAGGCCAATGCAAATTCTGTCCTACAAGTGAAAGCAAGGGTATTGTTCATTAAATACCTTTCCTTAGCTCAGCCCCAGTCCAACCCACTCTCCTGTTGTCGATAATTGGTTTGTTTTTCCACTTCTGCGCTACTCTTTAGAAAAAAGACAAGAAATGGTTTTATTGGTAAGCTCTGTTGCTTGGCACTTTATGATTGTTTTTGTTAATTACTCATTTAAATCATTAATCAATTGCCTTTTATTTTCTTTCTTATATTCCCACTTACTGTTGTACCGTACCTTATCCTTATGGAATTTACTCACTGGCCATACATCCTTCTCCCACAGTGTGCAAAGATTGGACAACCCTGGATTAGAAGAATGAAGTAGCAGGGAATGTAAAGATGGACTGTTAACTATCCAGAATTTAGGAACACCTTACCATCTATCAACATCCAATGGTTGCTGTAGTCACTTAACAGACCTAACGATAGAGTTCATTGGTAATTTAAAACCATGTTATTTTGTATGGTTTGTAATGATTCCTCTCTTACTAAAATGATATATATGATTACATTCATTCATTCAACTCTCAAGCCATTACAGAATTTTGAGGACTTGACATCACCATGAAGATACTTGCTTTGGTGCCCCTTATCATCAAAGGTTAGTCCTCAACTAACAGTGAAAAAACTATAATGTAGAGTAATATATTATATTGATGAGTTTTCAGTTTGTAGATACCATTGTCTGTGTAGCACAGGGAGCTTCTGGTTCTGTAAGTTACAAAGTATGCAATAGAGTGAGGAGTTTTATTGCTGGGATCATACATATCTAGAGTAGAATTATAGAGTCATACATGGAAACAGATCCTTCGGTCCAACCCGTCTATATCGAACATAGTCCCAAGCTAAGTAAACCCATCTGCCTGCGTTTGGCTCATTTCCCTCCAAACATTTCTTATTCATATACTTATCTAAATGTCTGTTAAATGTTGTAATTGTACCCTATATCCACCACTTCTTCTGGTAGTTCATTTCACACATGAATCAATCTTTGTAAAAATAAATTGCCCCCATGTCTTTTTTAAACCTTTGTCCTGTTTTCTTAAAACATATATCTCCTAGTCTTGAAATCCATCACCCTAAGGGAAAGACACTTACCATTAACCCTATCCATGCCCTCATGATTTTATAATCCTCGATAAGTCACCCTTCAGCCTCCTACCCTCTGGTGAAAAAGTCCTAACCTATCTAGCCTCTCCTCATGCTCAAACCCTCCGTTCCTGGCAACATCCTGGTAAAAGTCTTCTGAACTCTCTCCAGCTTAATAACATCCTTCTGATAACAGGGCGACCAGAATTGGACACAGAGTTCGAGAAGAGGCCTGACCAATGTCTTGTATAACCTCAGCATAATTCCCCAACTCCTATACTCAAAGGTCTGAGCAACGAGGACAAATGTGCTAAATGCATTCTTAACCATCCTGTTTGTATCTACTTCTCCACATTTTCAATCTGGGCCATTGTTTAGTAAACCCAGCTCAGCATGGAATGTCCCAGATATAAAATGTTGCTTCCTCTAATCCACACCCATGGGGTTCACCAAAGTGAGCAACATTAGTACGAGTGAATGGAACACATTTCCTAACAGTTATCCTTTGAGGTTATGACTTCAGCTGCAATGATAAAAGGGATGAGTTCAATGGTTGATCTTTCTGTAGTAGGAACTGAAGTTGAACACAGTTTGGTCCCTGCACCACACCACTCTGGCACCACTGGCTGAATCAGCTTGAAATAGTCACATTAGGATCACAAGCATCAAGGCCACCGAGCATGGGGCTCAGTTAGACTGGAAGTAGATTGCCCAGGCTAATTGTTGCCAGCGTGCAGGCCAGGGGTCCAGCTAATGCAATGAAACTGCTTGACGTTTTTAAATATAAGGGATCACAACACAGTGATAACTACAATACAGTATAGTTTTTTAAAAATAATATGGTTAATTTGTGCCTAGAATCAAAGCAAAATGTCCTTTAATATGAGTCTTCAGTTCTCCGTTGTTTAAGGCTATCTTCAGAATAAGTTGCCATTAGATTAATATTGGCAGTGAGGTGTGGGAGGAATTACTTGTGTTTTAGATAAGACTTGAAACTGATACTCTCGCTGTTCTGATGATGTTAAGATCCCAACTTTCAGGGAAAAAACAGCTCCAAGCTTTCCCTGGCCAACATTTCTTCTTCAACAATGATCATCTCTCTTCATTCATTCTGCTCACCTTTTGGGATCTTGCTGTGTGCTGCTTCGAAGTTATAGGTTGTGCATGGAGCATTTAGAGATGTGGACATGCTCATTTTTTTACATTAGTTTTAGAAATGTTTCAATAACAGTTTGGGACTTAACACTTGGTCTCAGCAATCTGTTTAAACTATATTTAACTATAATTCTACATTTTTCTTTTTTAGAACATACAGCACAGAACTGTACAGCACAGGAATGGGCGCTTTGGCCTATGATGTTGTGTTGAACATGATGCCAAACTAATCCCTTTTTCCTGCCCTTGTCCATATTCCTTCTTTCCTTGCATATTCGTGCGCTTATCTAAAAATCCCTTAAACACACCTATCGTATCTGCCTCCACCACTACTCTTGGCAGTGCATTCCAGACTCCTATCACTCTCTTTCCCCCTCAGCTTAAATGCATATCCCCTAGTATTAGACACTTAAACTTTGGGAAAAAGGTTCTGACCGTTAACCCTATCTATACATCTCATAATTTTATAAACTTTTACCAAGTCTCCCCTCAGCCTCCGTCACTCCAGAGAAAACAACCCAAATTTTTCTAGCGTGTCCTTATAGCTCAAACCTTCTAATCCAGGCAGCATCCTGGTAAACCTCTTCTGCACCCTCACCGCATCCTTCATGTAATGTGGCGAACAGAATTGAAAGCAATACTCTAAGTGTGGCCTAACCAAAGTCTTATAAATCTGCAACATGATATATTGTCTCTTATACTCAGTTCCTGACCATTAAAGGCAAGCATGCCATATGCCTTCTTCATCACCCTATCCACTAGAGTGGCCACTTTGAGAGAGCTATGGACTTGAACTGCAGGATCCCTCTGTACATCAATACTATTCAGTGTCCTGCTGTTAACTATACACTTTTCCCAAACTGCAGCACCTCACACTTACCTGGATTAAACTCATCTAGCATTTCTCCACCCATAACTGCAACTGATCCTATCTTTGTATTGTCTGCATATTTACTAACCCACCCATCTATATTTTCATCCAAGTTATTTATACATATCACAAAAAGTAGAGGTCCCAGTATGGACACCACTAGCCAAGTACCTCTAGTCAAAGCAAAACTTCCTTTCACTACTACCCTCTGAAATCTATAAGCAAGCCCATTCTGAATCCAAGCAGCCAAGTCACTTGCACCTTAAGATCCCATGCATCTTAAGCTTCTGGATGAGCCTACCACAACGGACCTTGTCGAAAACCTTACAAATATCTATATAAACAGCCTCCACTGCTCTACCCTCATATATCACCTTCATCATCTCCTCAAAAAATTCAGTCAAATTAAATGTGACATGCCCCACACAAAGCCATGCTGATTGTCACTAATTAGGACATGCCTTTCCAAATGTGCATAAATCCTATCCCTAAGAATTCTCTTCAGTAGCTTCCCAAACACCAGTGTGAATCTCATCAGTCTATAGTTTCCTGAATTATTCCTGTATTCCTTCTTGAACAAAGAAACAACATTAGCTACTCACTCGTCCTCCGGGACCTCTCAGTGGCTAGCAAGGATACAAAAATCTTGGTCAAGGACCCAACAGTCTCCTCTCTTGTCTCTCTCAACAATTTGGGGTAGATACCATCCACCTTAATACTCTTAAAGAGATTCAACATTACTTCTTTCTTGATCTCAAAATGCCTTTAACATATCAGCATTTTGTACACAAGATTTTGTACCTAGGTACCTTCATACCTGAGATGGTGCCAGGAATGGTGGCATTGTACATTTCTCACTGTCCTTCTGTATTCCTGTACTTGAGTAGACATGACAATAAAACATAATTCTAAGGCTAATTCAATTGCCAGACGGAGCAAGGGCCTTGTGTTGGACTGTTTGCCTGGACATTGTCTTTGTGGACATGATGCAAGAGCATTTTCCAAGTTGTACGTACCCATCAACCTATGCTACATTGAGGACTATCCCATCTGAAGATCCCACTGAGGAGAAATGCACAAACTGGTAATGGCATTACAGTGGTAGCTCCTGAAGTAATCTTTACAATATTAACTGTAGTAAGTAATTTTTTTCTTTCCTATGTTCTTGCCTAAGAAATCAACATTGTGTTATCCCATAGGATGAATCCAATTCAGACTGATCTGTACACATGCAACAATCTTGTAGGCATTTATTAAATCAAGGGATTGACATAACCACAGCTGCTTCTAACATTGTGTTACAGTCTGTGATGGGCAGATTAGCAAAGTTAGTATTTAGCTACTAGCAATTATAATTATCAAAAGCCTTCTTCAGCTGATGATTCTATTTCTTTCTTAAGAAGTTAAGCTACTTCTTTGGGCACGATTTTAATCACAAGTCCCAATATCTTCTAATGTGATTCAGTATCAAATGTTGTTGAACGTACTGCTGTGAACCAGCTTGTGATGTTTCACCAATTTAAAGGTAGTGTATCAATGCAAATTACCCTATTGTTGTAACAGTAATGTAAGACAAGAGTGTACACAAGAACGCTGATGATTCAATCATGAGGGTTGCATGGCAGGCATTATAAGTTGCACTATAGCAACTCATCAAGACTTCTTTCAAACTTGCAACCTCTACCATCCGGAAGGTCAAAGCCAACAAATACATGGGAACACCACCACATGCAAGTTCCCTCCAAGTCACACAGCAATGTGGCTTTGAAATATGTCACCATTCCTTACTGTCACTGGGTCAAAATCCTGAACATCCTACATCCCAAAGACAGCAACAGTTCAAGAAGGCTACCATCTGCTCAAGGTCATATTAGAATGGGTAATTATTGTGCTCTGATACTCACCAAAGTGTTAGTTGAAGAAGGAACCCTTCCCACTCCACCATTTACCTAATTAAGAAAGGTCAATCTTCCAACCTGCAAATAAACAGATTCAGCTATATTCTGCATTTGTAAAATTTGTAGAACTATTATGAAGCCCTTTTTAAGGGAGGGAGGGTCCAAAGACAAAAACTGTTGGAAAGAAAGCAAAGCTAATGCTTTGAGTCCAGTGATGCTCTTTGAAAATGATTGAAGCCAGGTAAAGGTTGGTATATATGCTGAAGATGGGATGGGGGAGGGGGAAGGGAGTAAATAATAGGTGGAGTTGCAGCTCAGAGAGAGAAATGGTTAGATAGACAAAGGAATGGATAAAGCTCAGCCTAGGAGAATTAATAGCCTGTTAATGGGGACCATTAATAGCTGACAATGGGTTGGCTATGGTAGCCCTCCATGTGACAACGAGACCTTGTGTGTGGGGTTGGGGTATGTACTTTGGAGAAGTTTCTCAGGCACTAAAATGATTGAACTCGATATTGAGTCCTGAAGGCTGCAGGGTCTCCACGGGGAAAATGAGATGCTGTTCTTCCAACTTGTACTAAGCTTTGCTGGAGTACTGCAGCAAGCCTGAGACAGAGATGTTGGCCAAGGAACATGGTGGTGTTTTGAAGTCACAGACAGCAGGAAATTCAGGGACATTTTTGTGGACAGAGCAGAGGTGTTCCAGAACTGGTCGCTCAACTTGCCAACCCAGTGTAGATAAAACCACATTGTTAGCAGTAAGTAGAGCAGACTAGATTGAGTGAAGTGCAGGTAAAGCTCTGCTTCACCTGGAAGGTGTGTCTCATGTCTTAGATGTTGAGGAGGGAGGAAGTAAACGGGCAGGTGTTACACTTTCTGAGATTGTAAGGGAAGATGATGTGGAATGTGGGGAGATGTTGGGAGTGAAGAGGGATGGACCAGGGTGTCCTAGAGGGATTGGTCCCTGCAGAAGGCTGACAAGGGAGGGGAGTGGAATGTGTTTCTGGTCTCGGCATCCCACTGGATGTGGCAGAAGTGACAGATAATAATCCTTTGGATGTAGTTGCTGGTAGGATGGCAGATAAGGATCAGGTGGACATTATAGCTGTTGCGGGAGGGAAGGGAAGGGATGAGGGTTGAAGTTCAGAATGTAGTTCATCTAGCTATGGGCCCTGTCAACTATTTTGGTCATGGGGCATCTTTGATTGAGGAGGAAGGTGGATCTTCCAGAGGTGTCCTTGTCGAAGGTGGCATCGTTGAACAGATGCAATGGAGGTGGGGAGACCAGGGAGAATGGAAGAGTCCTCACAGGAAGTAGGGTGGGAGGATGTATAGTCGAGGTAACTGTGGGAGTCAGTGGGTTTCTAATGGATATTGGTGGCCAATCCATCTCTAGGAATGCAAACGGGGTTGCCAAGGAAGGGGAGGTGAAATAATTCCATACAGGCTGGTGTCCCATCACCAAAGTCACCCTTGGTTTACACATGGAAAGTCCTTGACACTGATGAAACTACCTCAGAGGCAGCTCTCAGAGTGAACAGGATACCTGACACCCCTGTTTTGACCTGTCAGCCAGGGCTCCCTGATTGGACTGTATTAACAGCCCCAATCAGGGAACTCATGTTCTGTGAGGTGCAACTAGTTATACATGTTCCAATCATGAGAGAAGGGAGGAGTCAGAGGTGGACCAAGTGAAGGTGAAACTGGATTGCAAACTGAAAGTGAAACTGATAAATTTTTCCAATTCTGGATGAGAGAGGGAAACAGCAGTGACGATATCATCGATGTACCAGCAAAAAGTTGTGGGGAAGGACCCAAGTAGGATTGAAACGAAGAATGTTCCATGTGTCCCACAAGGAGACAGGCATAAACGTACCCATGGCAATATCCTTGACCTGAAGAAAGTGTTGAAGGAGAAGTTGCTCACAGTGAGGATGAGCTTGGCCAGGCAGAGGAGGATGGTGGTGGTGGGACAGGTGTGTCCTGTTTACCAGGCAGAAGTGGAGAGCCCTGAGACTATTCTGATGGAGTAATGGATGTATAAAGGTTTGGCACGTCCGTGGTGAAGAAGAGGCAGCTGGAGCTCGCAATCTGGAAATTCTGAAACTGATGTCGAATTTTTTTTAAAAATATTATTGACTATTTAGCTATTATTTTGAACTGATGGGTGTAACTGAGAGTGTTCCAGATGATTCACAACAAGAGCAGATGATTTGTTGAACTGCCCACACATAAGAGTTTCAACATGTTTGGAGGATGCAGTGGCAGTGCATCAGAGTTTGCTTTTCAAATAGCCAGGTCATGGTCAAACAGGCAGTCCGGCTGATCAAACCCGAAACGTCAGCTTTCCTGCTCCTAAGATGTTGCTTAGCCTGTTGTGTTCATCCAGCTCTACACCTTGTTATCTCGGATTCTCCAGCATCTGCAGTTCCTTTTATCTCTGATAGACTGGCTGATCTGATGTGCAAATTGCACCCTCATGTGCAGAGGCGCCCAGAGATGCTCTCTCTTGTCGTACGTCAATGACACAGGAGAGTTTGGCTAAAAGTGAAAGGGTCCAATCGAGTGATGACGTCGCTATTTCAGATCTATGGTGTTGTTTCTCTTCTTCTGGCTATGGCTGGAAGGCAGCATGTCTCGGTAGAGTGAAAGTAGGAAGTTGGAAAGGGGAAGATTGAATCTACTTAATCTTTTGGATAGTGACGAAGGATGCTGTAGGTTGCAGAGAGACATAGATAAGTTGCAGAACTGGGCTGAGAGGTGGCAAATGGAGTTTAATGCAGACAAGTGTGAGGTGATGCACTTTGGTAGGAGTAACCAGAAGGCAAAGTACAGGGCTAATGGTAAGATTCTTAGTAGTGTAGATGAGCAGAGAGATCTCGGTGTCCATGTATACAGATCCTTGAAAGTTGCCACCCAGGTTGACAGGGCTGTTAAGAAGGCATACAGTGTTTTAGCTTTTATTAATAGAGGGATCGAGTTCCGTAACCAAGAGGTTATGGTGAAGCTGTACAAAACTCTGGTGCAGCCGCACTTGGAGTATTGTGTACAGTTCTGGTCACCGCATTATATGAAGGATGTGGAAGCTTTGGAAAGGGTGCAGAGGAGATTTACTAGGATGTTGCCTGGTATGGAGGAAAGGTCTTACGAGGAAAGGCTGAGGGACTTGAGGCTGTTTTCATTAGGGAGAAGAAGGTTGAAAGGTGACTTAATTGAAACATATAAAATAATCAGAGGGTTAGATAGGGTGGATAGGGAGAGCCTTTTTCCTAGGATGGTGATGGCGAGCACGAGGGAGCATAGCTTTAAATTGAAGGGTGAAAGATATAGGACAGATGTCAGATGTAGTTTCTTTACTCAGAGAGTAGTAAGGCAATGGAATGCTTTGCCTGCAACAGTAGTAGGTTCGCCAACTTTAGGTACATTTAAGTCGTCATTGGACAAGCATATGGACGTACATGGAATAGTGTAGGTTAGATGGGCTTGAGATTGGTATGACAGGTCGGCACAACATTGAGGGCCGAAGGGCCTGTACTGTGCTGTAATGTTCTAGTTCTATGTTATCTGCAGCTTGCTTATCATGACAAGATGAGAGTGAACAGGGAAATCAGAAGGGATGAAACAGACAAACTTTATGGCACCCACAATATACTCAGTGACAGCAGATGTTACAGGCAGGAGGAGATGGTCCCATGATGTGGAGCACAATCTTGTCTGTACAGCTCACAAGACATGGGCATTCGGGTTCTACATTGCTCTCATTGGTTATGGGCCATCATGGTGATGGTGATGCTGCCTGAAGGTGTACCCATTGAAATTAGTCACCCATGTGAGATTAGGAAGCTTCTTCTGGCACTGTCATTAGGGGCTAGACTCTGGGCATTAATGTACATGCAGAACCATCACCAGTCTTCCTGTTGACCCCATCACTGAGGTCTCTAGCCAGTGACCCTCGGAGTCCTTTCTCCTCTAGTTCTTTATCTGTACAACTCCTATCTGCAGCCAATGTCAGTACTAGCAGCTGGCGGCAATGGACAGCTCCCAGTTGCTCATGAGCCCTGTGCCTGTGTGCTCAAATGATGGGATTAGAACTATTTCGTCATTATTCTCTTGTGCATTTACACCAAGAAAAGAGTGAGGCAGAACAGAAAGGTTTGAAAGGTAGCTTTGGAAAGGCAAATCAAATTACTGAATTTAAAGGGAGGCTTGCTGCAGTCTTGAGATAGCATTCAGTAGAAGAATACATTGGCAGGGTGGGAGGTGTCTTATGTGGAATTTAAATACAAGGATAGCTGTATGGGTCTTTTTGAACAGCTTCTATACAGTGTGGGTCTTGCAGATTCTATACAAATCTATGTGGAACTGTGAGAACTTTATGCTGTTGTTTTCTTCTATAAAGGTCTAGCTTAGAAGATGTTTCTGGATTTCTCGAACACATGGTTAAATATCCCTTGCTGGAACTATTCACATGATCCAAGTACAGTCAGTGAAAAGGAGGAGAATATCCATCATCATACTTTGGAGCAGGTCAGTTTGATCCACGAAAGGAAGTACCAGGCGGACGAAAAATTACATGAGGCACTCGACAATGAAACAACATCCATCATTCACAAGGAACTGGAGTTGCGGACGGAAAACCTCAACGTTAACCGTGAGAATCTGATTAATCGTTTGGATCAGATATATGACGCCGCCACCCATCAGGTGGGGCAAGTCTAGAACGTTACCGCTCCTATCAGTGGAAACTTAACCGATTCAAGAACTGAACGATTATTTTACATCTGTGGTTGACGTGGCTTGTTAAAATTGCAGAGATCGCAGCAAAATTAGAACAAAAGTGCTCGATGGATTCTGACTCCAACGAGGCTCACTAGGGGCAGAGAATACTGAATTAAAATTTCAACCAATCATAATGTAATCTGCTTCCATTGTACAGTGATATCGGTAATTAATATAAATATATTCCAACTGCTGTCGCATGAAATTAATAATTATGCTTTTCAACAAAGTTATTTCTGTGAATGTGCAGTCCTAATATACACTACCTGTCGACTCTTTATGTATTTCTTGCGTAGAGAATTATCTTCATTTGAAGGAAAAGGAAAGAGGGGAAGGGTGGATGGTGCCTTTTCTGTACTGTCTCTATTAACGCTGCAATGTTTCAACTGAGATAATGCACGGGAAAAAATCTCTTGATGCTGCATTATCCCACTAACCCCACCTCCCACTCACCTCAGTCAAATTAAGTCAGAAGAAAATGTGTGTTTGGAACGAATAACCACCTGTAAGATGCACTGAAGCATTTCACCGAAGTTCCTTCAATAACACCCTTTAGTTCTGCAACTTCTGCCATCTAGAATTGAATAAAGAGAGGGATTCGGATCATGTGCAGACAAGATGGGATCAGCTTAAATTCAGGCGTCATGATGTGCGCAGACACTGTGGCTGAAGGGACCGGTTTCTATGCGGTATTGTTCTCTGTTGTACTCTTGAGTTCTATGTATAAGTAGATAAATAGGAACATGAAGTTCCCCTCGAAGGCACTCATCGTCCTCACTTGGAAAGGTATCACTGTACAATTTTGCTGTGCCAAAATCCTGAAAGTCCCTCCCTAACATCATTGTGGGTGTCTCTCTGCATCAAGGTCTGCAGCAGTTCAAGAAGGCAGCTCAGCACCACCTTCTTAAAGGCAATTAGGGATGGCAATAAATACCGGAGTAGGCAACGATGCCCGCATTCAGCGAATGAATAAAGAGGACTAACAAAAAAAAATCCACCAGCAATTAATTAAAGCAGGATTTTGCATGCAACGACATGCTATGTCAATATTTTAGTAACTGCATTTGTATGTTAACTAGTAGGTGTGCAGAATTGCTTTAACATCATCAAATGTTGCAATGGGATTTTGAATAATTTCAGTAGTCTACGTACTGTTTTAGCTGTATTACTCGATAAAAATGAGAAGCAAGACTCATTTTTCCTGAGTTGTTAATTAAAAATAAGTACTCAATGGTCTCTGCATGCGGCATTTGTAAATACGCACAATCTGGGTTAGTATCACCAATGCCCTCATCGTCTTTACACTGGGTTGGAGAAAACTCCGAGATCCAGACCATGTGACGTTTTGCTGCATCACTGAGACCTCTTCCATCTTCACCAGTCAACTCATTTGCTGCTGAAAACCTCCTATCCTTTGTCACTTCAATGTTCTTTTCGTGGGCACTTGCCTTCTCCTGTAAATTTGAGCTGCTTGTATTCTAACTAGCACCTCCTGTTTGCCCCTATCTTTGCTGACTGCCATCCGATTCCAGTCAAGGAGCATCTCAATTTTTACATCACCCCTGCCCTAGTATGTTCTCATGTGGCTCAAAATCAAGCTGTGTTTAGTGTTTCGGTAGGTTGTGAGATTTTTCTATTGTGAAGGTGCTATATAAATGTACGTTATTGTCTGATAGTGAACAAAAATATTGATTAAGGATGAACACCGAAGAGACGAAAACAATGGGGCTGAAGGGAATACGTTAGAACAGACAAGAATGAAGTTTGAAGTGGATGGTGACCCGAAGTAGACTGATTATTTAGGACAAATTGTAACGGAAGATATTAGACATGGCGCAAAAAATAGAAGGACAAAGAAAGCCAGCAGTAGTTTGGTGGAAGATGAAGAATATATTACAAAAAAACTCAAGCTTGTAAGCTGCTAATTTGTATCCACTTCCCCGATTGTCTCACAAAGCTGGACATCAAGATATATTAGCGAAATTGGAGACCTTTGGAATGTGCATGTTAAGACGTATGCCAAAGTTGCGTAAAATAAACGAAGAAGGGTTTGAAATTAAAAGAGCAAAATGAACTTGAAAATCTGACGCCCAGAAAAGACAGCATTTAGGTACGCTGACCAGTGTGGAAACGTTTCCAGCGGTCTGTTTCGGAGGGTAAAGCGGAGGGCATCAGAAAGGGGTTCCGACTGAAATGTAGTTGGAGGGCGGATGTCGCAGAGGGGCAATGGACAAAATCCTGCAGCAAGATGTCGCAATCCTGACCAGTATGGCCGTTGGCAGCTGACCTTCTGGCAGGAGTCGCTACTAGCAGCAGCAGGTCCCTGTGAGGATAGTAAATAAGCCGCGGATGCTGTAAATCTGAAACAAAAACAGAACTTGTTGGAAAAGCTCAGCCAGTCTGGCAGCATCTATGGAGAGAAATCAGAGTCAACGTTTCAGGTTGTGACATTCTGAGGAAAGGTATCTCAACTTTAAACGTTAATTTTAATTTCTCTGCACAGATGCTGCCAGACTTGTTGAGCTTTTTCGGCAACTTGATGGTGTGGGCCCAATCTGTGATGCATTTAATCATTGAGCTTTGGGTATTTAGACCAGTCTTTGTGATGGAGATTTTCTAACAGGCTTATCCTCTTGTATCCAAATCTGATTCTAACCCTCACCTCTCGCAGCATTGGGATCAGAAGTATTCTAGCTATGATCCAAATGACGGGACTGTTCTCAGTTATTAGCTCAGCAGATAAAATTCTCTATAGCGGTAGTTTTCTTTTGGAATTTAATTCGATTGCATTTAGTCTGCACATTCACGATCATCAGCTGATGCAGATTTCGACATTCAATGTTTGCTGCAAAACTAAAAAAAAAGCTACATTCTGCAGTTTACTGTTCTCTTTATCAGATGGAGCAGATAACACCAGGTTAATAAACCTCGGGCACGGGAAGTTGGGAAATCAGTTAGAACGGAAAGCCGGAGATTGAAGACCGAGAGGTAAGTGTTTCATGATCTTTAACAGCGTCACGAGAAGAATTAAAATGCACTTTTGTTTTGTAGTGACCAGATCGTGTGAAATTTTCACTTTAATCAGTTCAATTCAATTTAAACCTCTGGATTAAAATAGCAGGTTCAATCTCTGTACTGAGAATATGGCATTTACAATTGCACTTAACCTCACTGGCTTCGGTGAGTGTGTCGGGAGAGAGAGTCTTTCGCCCGGGATTTCTCCTCTTGGTCTGCAACAGGCGTGTAGGGTGCGTGTGTAGGCGATAGAATGGAACGAGCTCTCGTTGTTTACACCGTGGGGCGGAAAGGGATACGGAGGATGAATGATCCGTTGAGGAACCATACAGCCCCGGAGATCGGGAAAGGGGGAAGGGACAAAAACATGGTATTTTATGAGAAACTGTGGAAACTAGTATGAAGGGATCTGCTGTTCTAATCAGGAACATAAAGCCGAATGATTATTAAACAGCGCCAATGCAAGGAGAGTTTATCTCCAAGATGCTGCACCCTACTCTAAACGACATGATTAAACCGGTTACTGAACCGTTTTTAAATTGTTATGCAACTTCAGAATGAATAACTGAATTTAAAGTCCCCCAGTCATCGGAGGAAGTTTGAATTCGCGACCTCAGTCTTAATCATGAGTGTTTAGATATTTTGTTGTCCAGTTGTGTTTTTACCCGACTCTGGAACAGATGGTACGTGAACCCATGCCACCCGGATTAGAGAAGCTACCGTTGTTCGAAAAAAGCCCTAGCCCGGCCCTTTAGTTCAGTGACATGACCACGGTGGTTCGGTGATTAGCTCCTGATGCCCTCACAGCGCCAGGGACCTGGGTTCAATTGCACTCTCGGGCGACTGTCTGTGCGGAGCTTGCACATTCTCCCCGTGTCTGCGTGGGTTTCCTCCCACAGTCCAAAGATGTGCAGGCTAGGTGGACTGGCCATGCTAAATTGCCCGTGATGTGCAGGCTAGGTGGGTTAGACATGGGAAATACAGGGTTATAGGGATAAGGTCGGGGGGTTAGGTCTGGATGGAATGCATTTTTCTGAAGAAGAGTCCCGGCCCGAAACGTCAACTTTCCTGCCCCTCTGATCCTGCCTGGCCTGCTGTGTTATTTCAGCTCCACACTGAGTTATCTCTGACCCCAGCATCGACAGTTCTTGCTAAGTCTGCTTTTCAGTGTTTGGTTGGACCGAATGGCCTGTTTCCGCACTATGGGATTCTATGACGTGTACGCGCTGTCTCTCTGGCTAGTTACATAGTGCAGTTCGATTTCTAAATTTGCAAACTTTCCCCCCAAAGTTCAACTTGGTATAATATAGAATAGTTAGTCTGTTTCTGACTTGTGCACGAATGTGCTTGGTTCCTCTCTGGAGTATTCTATCTTGCGTTATTAGTGGCTCATTTTGAATTGTGTCACATTGTGTAATCACCCGTTAGGAACGGAACTGGACCGATTACGTGTGCTCCAGGAATCTTTCAACAATCACAGTCGTGAGGGTCGTGCAATTAGGACCATAGGAGGGGAAGTAAGGCCATTTGGCCCATCGAGTCCACTCCGCCATTTAAATCATGGCTAATGGGCATTTCAACTCCACTTCCCTGCACTCTCCCCATAGCCTTAGATTCCTTGTGAGACCAAGAATTTGTCGATACTTGCCTTGAAGGCATCTAACGTCCCGGCCTCCTCTGCACTCCGTGGCAATGAATTCCACAGGCCGACCACTCTCTGGCTGAAGAAATGTCTCCTCATTTCCATTTTAAATTTACCACCTCTAATTCTAAAGCCGTGCCCACGGGTCCTAGTCTCCCCGCCTAACGGAAACAACTTCCCAGCGTCCACCCTTTCTAAGCCATACATTATCTTGTAAGTTTCTATTAGATCTCCCCTCAACCTTCTAAACTCTAATGAATACAATCCCAGGATCCTTAGCCGTTCATCATATGTTAAACCTACCATTCTAGGGATCATCCGTGTGAATCTCCGCTGGACACGCTCCAGGGCCAGTATGTCCTTCCTGGTGTGCTGGTCACTTTGAAAACCAGGTCCCTCTGTCCCTGCTGGGCAGTGTTTGTTAATTGTCACTGAGACTCGGATGATTTAGCGGTAGTTTATTTAACTAAAATGCCTCAGTCCTTACTGGTGAGGGCTCCAATCCAGGACACCTTCAGGTGTTGCAGCAAACAGATGCTGGAGGTCTATAATATAATCAGAATTTGCTGGAGAAATTCAACAGGTCTGGCAGCATCCATGGAGAAACAGAATTAACATTTTGAATTCAACAAGATCCTTTTTCAGAAACTTTAGGTGTTGATATAAGATGTGTAAAACTGCGACACCACAGAAGACTAATCAAGGAATGTATCTCAAAGTAAGTGTTCTGATGAAAAGTCATTGTGACTTGAACTCAGTTCTAACCACTTGTTTTTCTCTCTCTCCATGTGCTACCTGACCTGTTGAGTGTGTCCAGCACTTTATGTTTTCATAATGTTTCAAAGTTCTGTTTTATCTGGGACAGCACAATTCAAATGCATTTTTGTTTGTGATATTTTGAAGAAAAATGTTGGTAACGGTTGTAAATCGATAGTTTCTAGTTACTCTACTGCTGCTGAAATGGTTTGATTATCAGTGTGCACCTCTGACACACTGATAAGAATATTTGTTAATCTGCCCATTGAAAGAAGGTGGATCCGACGGCTGCAAATAAGGAGACTCATGTGGAAACATAAACATTGGTCTAGATCAGTTGGATTAAATAGTTTCTATTTGTGTTACACCATGTAATACCATGTAACATCCCTGAACTGAAGTATATTCTTAACCAGTGATAGTATCCAAGATAAGATTGATGACGTATATTTTTATTAGAATTTCTGTCACCCTAAACATATCAACAAACTAAATAGGGGCAGAAGTAGGCCAATTGGTCCCTTGAGCCTGATCTCCCATTCAATAACATCACAGCTGGTCAGTTTGTGATCCGAATTCCACGTTCCCATCTACCCATGGTAGCCCTTGATTCCACAGACAAACAAGAATCCACCCAGCACGAACAGAAATTGCTGGAAAAGCTCAGCAGGTCTGGCAGCGTCAGTGGAGAGAGATTAGTGTTAATGTTTCCAGTCCAGTGACCCTTCTTCAGGACTCAGAACAGTTCTGAAGAAGGACCACTGGACCTGAAATGCTAACTGATTTCTCACCACAGATGCTGCCGGACCTGCTGAGCTTTTCCAGCCATTTATGTTTTTGTTTCTGATTTCCAGCTCTTTTGGTTTTTATTAAGCATCTATCCAACTTTGTCTTAAAAACTTTGAATGAAGTTGGCTCCACCGCCTTCTGAGGTAGTGTTCAAGCCTCTGAGGGAAAGAAATTCCCATCATCTAAAAAGATGGCCCTAAAGTTAAAATCGTGCTCCCTATTTCTGGAATCAACCACAAGATTAAATTTTGTCCCTACACCCGGTTTGTTAAGACCATTCAGGATCATATAAATTTCAATCAAGTCACCCCTAACTCTTCAAAAATACTGTGGAAATAAACCCAATCCATCATCACAAAACAATCTAGCATTCCAATCAATCTAGCAAAGCTCCTTTGAACTGTCTGCAATATGTTTACATCCTTTCTTAGAGATAAAACCTTCACACAGTATTAGAGCTGTGATCTTACTAATGCCCTATAGCTCAAGCATAACATCCTTATTTTTATGTTCAATTCCTCTCATAATGAAAGATAGCAGCTCATTAGCCTTTTTAATTACTTGTTGGATCTGCATACTAACATTTTGTGACTCATGAAACAGAACACCACGGTTTCTCCACACCTGAGAATTTTGCAGTAATTCTCTGTTTAATGCAATACTCTGCCTTTTTATTCCTCCTGGAAAGTGAACATTATACTATCTCTGCCAGATTTTTGCCCACTCATTTAAACTATCTGTATCAATCAGCAATCTTTTTATGACATTTCACAACGTGTTTTCCTACCTGTCTTGTAAATTTAGCACCATGCCTTCAAACCCCTCATCACAATCAGTGACAGAAATTGTAAAAAGTTTGTCTGGCACAATTCTCCATTAGATCCCTGTCATCACATCCTGCCAATCTGATAAAGAACTATTTATGTACATGCTCTGTTCCTTTACCAGCCAAACACTCTTCTTTCCATGCTAGTATGTAACCCTACCACCTTGTGGTCCTACTTTGTAATATAAAATGTTAATGTGGAACCTCTTCAGATGCCTGTCAAAAATTATCAAGTTTATTGTCTCTGACTAGCAAAGATAAACTTAATGTGGCAGTTAAACAAAGACATTTAGAACATAGAACATTGAACACAGAACTGTACAGCACAGGATCAGGCCCTTTGGCCCATGGTGTTGTGTGGAACATGACACCAAATTAAACTGATCTCTTCTGCCTGCCCCGGCCCGTATCCTTCCATTCCTTGCATATTTGTGTGCTTACCTAAAAATCCCTTAAGTGTATCTACTGCCACCGCCACTCCTGGCAGCGTGTTCCAGCCTCCCACCACTCTCTGAGTAAAAAACTTGCCCCTCACATCTCCTTTGAACTTTTACCCTTTCACCTTAAATGTATGCACCCTAGTAGTAGATATTTCTACCCTGGGAAAAAGATTCCGATCAACAACCCTGTCTATGCAGCTCATTATTTTATAGAGTTCTATCAAGTCTCCCTTCAGCCTCTGCCACCCCATAGAAAACAACCCGATTTTTTTCTAGCCTCTCCTCATAGCTCATACCTTCTAATCCAAGCAGCATCCTGGTAAACCTCTTCTGCACCCTCTCCAATGCCTCCACATCCTTCCTGTAATGTGGCAACCAGAACTGAATGCAATAGTCGTAAGTGTGGCCGAACCAAATTCTTATAAAGCTGCAACATGACATCCCGACTCTTGTACTTGCCCTGACCAATAAAGGCAAGCATGCCATATGCCTTCTTTACCACCCTATCTACTTTGAGGGAGCTATGGACTTGAACCGTAAGATCCCTCTGTACATCAATGCTGTTCAGGGTCTTGCCATTACTGTATTCATTTCCTTAACATTTGATCTGCCAAAGTGCAGCACCTCACACTGACCAGATTAAACTCCATCTACTATTTCTCTGCCCATTTCTGCAACTGATCTATATCTCACTGTATCCTTTGACAACCTTTTACACTATCCACAATTCCACCAATCTTTGTATCTTCTGCAAACTTACTAACCTACTCATCAACATTTTCATCCAAATCATTTATATATATTACAAACAGCAGAGATCCCAGTATGGGTCCCTGTGGAACACCACTAGTAATGGACCTCCAGCCTGAAAAGCATTCTTCCACCACTAGATACAGTAAGAACTGCCGATGCTGGAGTCAGAGATAACAGGGTGTGGAGCTGGAGGAACACAGCAGCCAAGCAGCATCAGAGGAGCAGGAAAGTTGACGTTTTGGGTTGGGACCCTTCTACAGAAAATCTTTCACCACTATCCTCTGTCATCTATGAGCAAGCCATTCTGAATCTTCACAGCCAAGTTACTGTGCATCTTAATCTTCTGGATGAGCCTACCTTGTTGAAAGCCCTACTAAAGTCCATGTAAACAACATCCACTGTTTTACCCTCATTGATCACATTTTGTCACCTCCTTGAAAAATTCAATCAAGTTAGTAAGACATGAACTGCCCTGCACAAAGCCGTGCTGAGTATCCCTAATTAGGCCGTGCTTTTCCAAATGTATGTAAATCATATCCCTAAGAATTCTCTCCAATAGCTTCCCAACCACCAATATTTGATTCACCGGTTTATAGTTTCCTGGATTATCCCTATTTCTCTTCTTGAAAGGAGGAAATTTAGCTACTCACCAGTCTTCTGGGGCCTTTCTAGTGGCCAGTGAAGATACAAAGATCTTGGTTAAAGCTTCAGCAATCTCCTCTTTTGCCTCCCTCAACAATTTGGGGTAGATACCATTATGCACTTTAATGCTCTTTAAGAGTCCCGACACCGCTTTTTTCTTGATCTCAAAATGCCCTAGCATAATAGCATGCTCCACACAAATCTTACTACTTACATAGCCTTCTCCTTGGTGAATACTGAAGCAAAGTACTCATTTCGGATCTTACCCATATGTCTCCCAAGCACAAGTTCTCTCCTTTATCCTTGAGTTTTCCTACCTTCTCCCTAGTAATCCTCTTGTTTTTAATGAATATATAGAATGCCTAGGGATTTTTTTAACCCTACTTGCCAAGGTCATTTCATGGTCCCTCTTACTGTCCTAATTCCCTATTTGAGTTATTTCCTGCTTTCTTTATATTTCTAATGGACACTATGTGATTTTAGCTTCCTACCTTGCCTGATAACAGCTCCTCCCAATTGACACTCCCTATCTCCTGTCTAATATTGATGCCTTCCCCCAATTTAGTACCGTGCCACAAGGTCCTGACTTATCCTTATTCATAGCTGTCTTAAAACATAAGGAGTTGTGATCAATGTTTCTAAAATCCTTTCCCACTGAAAGGTCAGTCATCTGGCCAGGCTCATTAGCCAATAGAATGGCCCCTCCTCTAGCTCGGCTGTCCACATGCTGTTTCAAGACTTCCTAAATTTAATTCTCATAACTATCAATTCCTATAATTAGCCTGTCTGCAATGTGTGTTCCTTCCATAATTATTGCTGCTTTATTGTCTGGCATCAGTGTAATAAACTTGACTCATGTCCTTTGCCAGCAACTTAAACACAAAGAGCTAAGCCAGCACTCCAGTGCAGTGCTAAGGGAGTCGGTGATAATATCTTTGAGATATTGAACCAATGTCCTTTTGGTTCTCGTGAATGGACGTGGCATTATTTAGAAAAAGAAGTCTGAGTGATCCTTGTTGTCCTGGTCAATATTTATCCTTCAATCAATGTCAGAGAAACATGTCATCTGGTCATTGTCACATTGCTGATCATGGGAGCGAGCAGTATGCAAATTTGCTGACCTGATTCCCAGATTCGAGAGTGACCAAATTTCAAACATTGGCTGTAGAATACTGAGAGGTGTTCAGAGGTCAAAAAGTAACGTAAATGTTATGTTGGCACTCATGGGACAATATTCTGGAGTTCCGTGCCCCACGGCTGCAATGGTTGCCTTGAAGTTTGGACTGAGTTTTAAGAATAGCAAAGCCTCTTTAAATCCATATGATTTTTTTAAACTGTTGGGTGTGGCCTCACTGAATCTGAGGCCTGAGTTGCGCTGTAAAAAAGCAGTGGAAAAGGTAGAATTCTTTCTTCAAAAATCTCTGCAATTTAAACAGTCCACTTTCATAAATCTCACTCTGCTTTCATGCCTGAAAGTGGGGTCACAGTGGGAACCATTGCATATTGGGTTTTGTTTTTATGGGTTTTGTGGTCCAAAGCTTGGCATTCGTTTAGCAATTAATCATTGAAATTTCAAAATTTAACCCCTGACATTGTCTTTTCACAGGTTGAAGATTGATCATCATGAAGATATTTGCGGTTGCTTTGGTCCTACTCTTGGCAAAAGGTATGTCCAAAAATGTTTTTTTGATTCCGGCTTTGGAAATCAAGACACTCTTGCCTGATTCGGAATGTTATGGGTCCGAACCCCACTTTGGAAATGGAATTTATTTTCTGATACTCTACCAGATTGGCAATAGAAATGTTCAACTCTGGTCTCCTTGCTGTAGGAAAGACATTATAAAACTTGAGGCTAAATAGGCTGGAGCTACTTTCGCTGGAGTGCCAGGAGCTTAAGGTTGACTTTATAGATGTTTATAACATCATGAGGGTTTATGGATAGGGCCAATAGCCAAGGCCTTTTTCCCAGGGTAAGGGAGTCCGAAACCTAAGGGCATAGGCTTAAGGTGAGAGGGGAAAAATTTAAGAGGCATCTAAGGGGCAACTATTTCACACAGAGAGTGGTGTGTGTATGGAATGAACCACCAGAGGGTGTGATGGAGACTGGTACAATTATGTCATTTAAAAGGCATCTATGGGTACATGAATAGGAAAGGTTTAGAGGGGTGTGGGCCAGATGCTGGCAAAAGGGACTAGATTAATTTAGGATATTTGGTCAGCATGAGCGAAGGTCTGTTTCTGTGCTGTACATCTCTACGATTCTATGACCTTGGGATCACAAAAGAAATGAGTAGCAGCTGTAGTCTGGGAAGGATGAGTCTGTGTGGAAGGCTGAGTAATGTGGCCCAAATTGGCTCCCAATCTGTTTGCACAAATATAATAGGTAAACCAGAAAATAATTATTTAGAACAATTTAAAAAATTGCAAACATATTAATTTTACAAGGATTTAGTTTGTATACTCTATTACGTGAATATGAATGGGCCAATTCTAAAAAGGAAGAGAAGGCAAAGGTTTTAATTAATCAAAGATTTTGCTGCTGATCACTGTCGTCAAGGATCAAGTCTGTAATTTTGCCCTAACCCAACGCATCTGCTTTTGAAACTCTCATAACTGCTTTCCATATATCCAGATTAGACTATTTGAACACTGTTTTGGTCGGTATCTCATCTTCCATTCTCCATAAAATGATCACTGCTGATGGTGTGCCTTGCAGGAATTTCTGAGCAATCATAAAATCAGGCTTGGTAGTGATATTATCTATGGGGCATTGCATTATCAAATCTAGATATATCTGCCTATAATACCAGGAGCTATTGGCACCAACTCAACACAGCCTATCTCCAGCATCTCTAGAGAAGAGGGCAGAATATAAATTGTTATTGAGGATGGGTGAGGTTATTATTCATATGATCTCGGAGATACGTGTGGACATTTCTTTTTCTGCTTTCATGACCAGGAGTGGAGGGTCGTGTCCTTCCAGGTGCATCAGATGGTGGACCAACCCATGGTGAACAACGCTTGGCTTTGCTGGACTTAGGCAATACAACAATGTAAGGACTTAATTTTCTTTTCTTCTACTGGTGTTACCCCTCCGAAAAGAAAGAAAATTTGCTCTTGTATAGCCTTTGCATAGATGAAAACAATATTTCCTAGATGCAAGAGCACTTCAATTGGTACAGGCATAAGTTAGAGCAATTTTTTAAATATAAAACTGGAATGCCTCTATGAAATAAAACTCTTCAATTATTCAATTGACATTGTAATAAACAATCACATCCATTACATTGTCCCTTCTGAACAGCAGCTCCTGAATTTCAACAGCATTAATCTCAAGGCATATTGATTGGCAGGGAATTCATAGAACCCCTACAGTGTGCAAAGAGGCTATTTAGTCCATCGAGTCTATACCAACCCGACAAAGAGCTTCCCACCCATACCCAGCCTCTTCCCATAACCCCACATTTGCCATAGCTAATCTGCCTAGCTTGCATATCCGTGGACACTGTGGGGCAATTTAGCATGGCCAATCCACCTAACCTACACGTCTTTGGACTGCGGGAGGAAACAGGAGTGCCCAAAGGAAAAACATGCGGAACCCAATGGAGAACATGCACACTCCACACAGACAGTCACCCAAGGCTGGAATCAAGCCTAGGTCCATGGGCTTGTGATGCAGCAACACTAACCACTGAGTCACAGTGCACTATTACCTGTTACCTCTTTCCAGTTAGCTGTTCCTTTGTTGATAGGTCTAAGGTTTATTTTTTCTCTCTTTGCAGCTGTTTTGCCCCTTTCCATCATCTTCAGACCCTCTTCCTGCTTTGCAGTTACTCCTTCCCTTTCCAACCCCTCACTGGGACCTCCATCATGGGCTTCCTCTCCTGCTTCGCTTCCCAGCCTCATTAGCTTTGTTCACCGGCTTAAAGTAATCTTAACAAGTCAACTACACCTAACTTTGTACTGGGTTTGGGTTTTTCAGGACAGGAATTACACCTCAAAGGCCAGCTATTTAGGCCACACTCACTATTTAAAGAAATGAGAATTTAAAGGGACCAGTCAGCTGCTCATATTTGGCCAGAGTTCTACAGCAACTATTGGTGTCTTGAAGCTTTTGAGGCTGTAATCCTGACCAATAACCCGACAGTTCAGAAGGTCTAGACTTATGTGAAGTAATGTAACTACACCTGTCTTGTTAAGCTGCCAAATTTCATTTTGATTAGCTTAAAATCCTAACAGCAGTGTCGCTATTGCTTTTCTCGATCAAATGAATGTCTAATCCAAGGAATCATTTTGTTGCCGTACAAACATACAAACAAGGAACAAGAGTAGGACATATCGCCCTTCAAGCCTACTCCCCCGTTCAATCAGATGACAAGATCTTGGCCTGTCAAGAGCAGTCATATTTTTCTGAGGTTTTCATATTGTGTTTGTCTAGACAATTTAAGAATATCACTGTAAAAAGTAGCAACATGTTATACTGTAAGAAAAGAAAGCATTGATTGTTGACAAAGTGGACTCTGAAAAGTGGAGATTTTTCCGGAGAGAATGCATTATCATCATCTCCATGGCAATGCCCCTACTGATCGGAGTCCACTTACCAGCTATTTAGTGCACTCTTCTTGCGTGATAAATTGTCCTCCTTTATATTGGTATTTCTTACAGGTATCCTAATGAGAGCTCAACAAAAAGCTTTGACAAAAATGCATAATTTTTCAGTGATATAGGAACCATGTCTTTTCACTTTAATTCCCTCTAACTGGGTAGCCAAGATGCAAGAACATCAGCAAACAATGACATAAATCAAAGGCAGATGTGAAATCTGATGTAAAACCATCAAAGTGCTGGAGAAACTCAGCAGGTCTCACTTTTAAAATTCAAGCTGTCCATGGCCTTGTCTTTACACACCCTGTACTCCGTGAACTTTGTAACCTCCTCTAGCTTTACCACCACCTACAGGGTCTGCATACATTTAATTTTAGCCTCATGTGCACCCTCCATTTTCTATCCTCGGTGTTGACATCTGTGCTGATCTAAGCCCTAAGGTCTAGCATGTACTCCCCAAACCTCTATATTTTCCAATTCTCTGCAATCCTTTAAACTGTTTCTTAAAACCTACCTCTCTGAGCTTTTAGTCACCTGTCCTAATTTTCCTTCCTTTAATCCCTGCTGTCATGTCTAATTGATCACAATGCTGTGTAGAGTGTTGAGTGGTTCTATTATGTTAAAGACCATTATATTAGTGCAAGTTGTTGTAATGATGATGTTTTGAGTCTGTGATTATAGCTCTTCAAGACTCCAATAGGAAATTAATAGGAAACCTGACAACAAGTTCACAGAATCACTACAGTAAGGAAAGAGGCCATTTGATATTTGAGTCCACACTGACGCTGTGAAGAATATCCCACTCAGACCCAACACCACCCCCCCAAACCCCCCTCCCCCCACCCACCTATTCCAGTAACTCCGCATTTCCCATGGCCAATCTAGCTCACTATGTATCATTGGACTGAAATTCTGAAGCAGAATCATATGGACTGAAAGTGTTAACACTGTTTCTGTCTCCATATCCCATAAATATTGCCAGGCTGCTTGCGTTTTTCAGCGTTTCCAGTATTAGTTTTAAATATCCGGGTGTATTTCAATGATTCTCATGTTAACTTTGTGCCAAAGAAAACACTGCCACTTATAATCTAGAAACATAGATTTATGCATTATTTTCTTCCTCCGCAGGAACATCCATAATATAAATCCCATTTTAGAAAAATTGGCACAGAACATGACCCTGTTGACGGAAGAAATCCAACAGCAACTTCAAACTTTTAGCACACATTTTCACGAACAGGCAAGTACGATCAGAGAAAGGTTGAGCTCCCTGTTTGAACAGCCTCCAGCACTACCTGAAGGCATTTCTAAACTGACCAGTCCAAACTTGACCCAACAACTGGAGATTTTGAAGAAAAACATCAGCCGTTTGAGTTTGAACTTCAAGCCTGTTTCTTTCAATCAGACTTCAGAAAAGAAGGTTTATCAAGAACTCGCAGAGAACTTGGATCAGTTTCACCAGTTGTTTGCACCTGTACTTAATTTTTTCCAAGGAACAATCACAGAGGGAGTTGAAAACCTGAGGAAATCCATGGGACCTGGGGTTCATGAAATCAAGAAACTTGTCGAATTGTCCAAATCGACAAAACTAAGTGGAGAAACACCAGAATCACATTAGAGTTATTTGATGGATTCTGACACCAATGAGGAAAATTAGTGATGAAGAACACAAATTAAACTTCAAGTAATCAAAATGGGAAAGGCCAACCCCTCTTCTTTAATCAAAAGCAAACGGTCTGAAATATAGTCAGAGAACAATGGAAATGCTCTGCAGACCAGGCGGCATCAGTGAAGGAGAGTGAGACAGAGAATTAAGCAATGACGTTCTGATAACTGGACATGGGGAATATGCAGGAGGCTATTGAGCCCCTCAAGCCTGTTCCACCATTCAATGAGAGCATGGCTGAATAATTGCCTAACTCTATATATCTGCTTTTGGTCTCTGCCCCTTAGTACTTCTGCTGGGGCAGCACCGTGGTTAGCACTGCTACCTCACAGCACCAGGGACCTGGGGTCAATTCCAACCTCAGACCACTGTTTGTGTGGAATTTGCACATTGTCCCCGTGTCTGCGTGGGTTTCCTTTGAGTGCTCCAGTTTCCTCCCACAGTCCAAACCTGTGCAGGTTAGAGTGGATTGGCCATGCTAAATTGCCCATAGTGTTTGGGGATGTGAAGCTTAGGTGAGCTATAGGTGTATGTGTCTGGGTGGGATGCTCTGAGGTTCAGAGTGGACTTGTTAGGCTAAAGGGTCTGTTTCCACACTGTTGGGATTTTATGATTAACAAAAATGTACCCATCACAAATCATGACGAGGAAGCCCGGTTAACTCTGGTTCTCTCTCCACAGGTGTTGCCAAGCCTGTTGACCATTTTCAACCTTTTCTATTCCCATTTCACATGTTATAATTGCAAAGGTATTTACAAAGAATTTGCATATAATAGGCTTTTCCATCCAATGCAAGGTCTATGAAACTTGTCACGTCCTCCAAACTTTCCTAAAAGGGAGACGGTGATGTTTTGGTAATGTCACTGGACTGGTAATCCAGAATCCTGGATTAATGTTCTGGGGACAAGATTTTGAATCCCACCTTGGCATTTGGTGAACTCTAAAATTAATAAACCATCTGGAATAAAAAGTTAGCCCGTGGTGACCATGTAACCATTGTCAATTTTTGTAAAAACTACTTGATTCACTTGAGGACATCTGCCAACCATACTCAGTCTGGCCTGCATCTTGCTCCAGATCCACAGCAATGTGGATAACTCTTAACTGTCCTCTGGGAAATAAATGCTGACCCAGCCAGTGAGATCCATATCCTGTGAAAATATAAATACTATTCTAACCCCATCAAAATATCCTGCAAATAAGTAAAATCAGTTGCCATGCATCTAATACATTAGATTGAAAGAATTTTGTTTGTCATTTATCTTAAAACTTCCCAATAAAGGAGCTGTCTCTATTGATTCTTGTTGGTGACCGTTGAATGTTTGTTAAGCCGGTCAAATTATTTTACAAAATCTGTAAACCTGCAAATGATGTCACATCATTAGAATAAATGTGTAATTCAGAATAACAAATGTGTAAACACAATCTTTTATCTTTCTGTTTATCCGTTTTTCCCTCTCTTTCACAGTTAGTCTGATTTGGAGGAGGGCTTGTGATACAGTCTCTGCCTTTGAGCCAGTTGTTCTGAGTTTGATTCCCACTCCAAGACTTGATGGTCATGGAATCTACATTCATAATGTGACCTGTAGGAACCTGTAAATCCTTGCAAAACATACTGAAGGCTGCCAGTGATGCTGGAATATGTTCCTTATCAGCCTTGTAAGGGAACAAAATTGGAGTGTCTGCCATTGGTTTCGGTAGCTGCAAGCTGCCACTTGCAGTTTACAGGTATATTTTGTTGCAGCAGTTCTACGTTGTTGGGGAGCTGGTTGATTTAGTTCACTGGATGGCCATATGTTTGTGATGGATGCCAACATGCACAGGGCTCGATCCCTGTTGTGGCTGCAGTGGATCAGTGTCATGGCTCCTTGCTCTAGCTGCAGTGGAGGACACAATGTTGTGGTTCACATGTGCCTTCAGCAGAGCATTGAGGTAGAAGGCCATCATTAAATTCAGCAGCATTAATGTGCTCATCAGGAGATAATCAGGGTGTCAACCTGCATAGTCTCCTTCCAAAGGAATGGGGCAACTGTAGGTTATAAAGACCAGTACTACAATATATTTCCTCTTAGCCTAGCTCCATGCTTGCTGGGATAGTCCATAAAGTTGGGTTGGGAGCCCACTGTGAAGATGATCATTGGGATCCTCTGAAGTTTAGGATCCTAACACCATGCTTTAGAGAACAGTTGGCACAGCAGATTTGATCAATTGTGTGTGTGTGTGAGTGTGTGTGTGTGTTTGTGTGTGTGTGTGTGTGTGTGTGTGTGTGTGTGTGTGTGTGTGTTGAGTTGGTTGATCACCTTGAATCCAATCATTTGAAAGCCACAGCTAACACTTGAGGCTGAGCACATAAGTGGAAGTTCCCATGCACGATCACTGTGGGGTCTCGTGGGCTAGTTTATCATTGTTGAAAGAGGCAGAGAAGTCTTTGCCTGATTATTTTCCCCCAAATTAGTTTGACATTTTTGCCTTTGTGGGGATATGCAGTGAGGAGTGTTAGAGGTATCACCCTTCAGATTTGATGTTAAACAAAAGCCCTGTCTCCTCCTGTAAAAAGTCCCGTACGGTAATTTCTAAGACGAACAAAGAGTTATCCTTGGTGTCCTGTCTGATGCTTATCCTTTAATATCACCAATATAGTTGGACATTACTTGGGATCTTGCTGTGCATAAATTGGCTGCTATGTTTCCTATAACAATGACTACACCCCTAAAGTAAATGATGGCTGGAAAGTGCTTTCAAATGTGTTGAGGTTATGCAAGGTGCTATATAAGTGCAGGTTTTTTCGTTTTGAGGGCACTAATAATCTGTATGGACAGTTGATAAACAGGAACATGGGAACATAGGAACATTATATCAATCGGTACAGGCCAATAGGAGACAGCCAAAAGCCACCTGCTTGAACCAGATAAACTGCTAGGATTTTTCGGCTAAGAATTGTGGATTAACCAAAAACTCTCATCATCATTTTGTAGAGGGGAAAAACATGACTAAGAGGGAATCACAACATGACTGTAGAATTATAAACGGAGCTCTTCAGTACAAATCTATATCCCTGAATGCATGAGTTTCAGTTCCAGGTTTTGCAGGGTTTTCTCTCAGTATAACAAATTAATAAAATATTCCTTTATGTTTTACTCCTGCTGACCTCTATGTATTCCCACTATTTCAAAGGGATGACATCTGAGTTTGCATTTGGTAGGGTCAGCCATGTCGTGCTCAGGGAAGCACAAAGCCCGAGTGTGCTATCTGTGCTTATTCCTGAAAACACACATTTTTGTCTCTAATATATTCTGTTCCACATTCTCCAGGAGGGGGCAGCAGTTCCATTTCAGTGTCACAGAGCATGGGAAACTCAAAGTCATTAATCCCATACTCGTCTTGCAGGAGTTATTCTGTGTAAGAATATTTATTCATTCATGAGATGTTGGTGTTGCTAGCTAGGCCACTGTTTATTATCCACTCTGAATTGCCCAGAGGGTAGTTAAAAGTCAACCACATTTCTTGGGTCGAGAGTCATAGGTAGGCCAGATTGGGTAATTACAACAGTTTCCTTCCCTGAAGGAACATCGGTGAGCTAGACCAGTTTTATGAAAAATCAGAAACAGTTTCCTGGTCATCATGAGTCTCTTAATTCCACATTTTTAAAAAATTTGATTCAGATTTCACCATTTGCTATTTAAGGATTCAAAGCTATGTTCTCAGAATGTTACCTGGGTCTCTGAATTAACAGTCTAGAGCTAACACCACTAGGCCATCACCTCTCCAAATGCAAATTGATAATGGGGCAGTTTCACAACCCTGGAAAACATGTTGGAGTTTAAAAGTGTATTTATTATAATTTTACTCACAGCACTAGATTTAAAAGTATTGGTAGACACAAGCTCATAACTAGCTGTGGCACCCAATACGTCAAACCATACTGGCAATAACAGCTATTAATAGTGACGGACCTTAAAAGCTCAGTGGGTCTTTCACCAACGAATGCAGAATGGTTAATAAAAACAAAAAGAATTGTGGATGCTGTAAATCAGGAACAAAAACAGAAGTTGCTGGAAAAGCTCAGCAGGTCTGGCAGCATTTGTGAAGAAAAATCAGAATTAACATTTTGGGTCCTGAGTCCTTCCTCAGAACTTAAGTTCTTATTAGAACAGAAGGGGCCTCTTTCTGTGTTGTGCTATTCCATGATTCTGAAAAGTCAAGAGGAAATGTGCATGTCGAAAAGAGATTATTTCACCTTAACCTCCTCCAACACCCTCCTGTACAACCATGAAATCCCCAAGTCAGATTTACAAGTTTGTTAGAAATAATCTTGACCTAAAGCTTCAACGAAATATCGCACTGTTGTCTACCAAGGTGGGTTCTGCCTTCAGAGATGGACAGTTACACTTGCTGCGTTCTCAATTTCTACAACAGATCATCTGACCATTATTGTATTCCTGTTAGTAGCAGTTTATTGCGCATAAGTTGGCTGCCACTTTACAACAGAGATTACTTTTCAGTTGAGACTCATTGACTGTAAAGTGCTTTGAGGTTTCCTGAGGTTATGAAAGACATTATATAAATGCGACATATTCTTTCTTTTGAGTTGACATAACATGATTTGTACCTCCAGTGCATGGCCAAATCACAGATAAAAGATCCTTCTGGGATCTCTGGATTCACTGAGCTCTTTATAATCTTAAAATAGAATTATTTTAAACCTTTTCAAAACATGCACCTGCCTATTCTCTCCAAAGAGTTGAAATCGGACAGCTGGGAGATGGGAGCTGCCTGTCTGCTTAAGCATACACAGCCAGAGCCAAGGTACATACAGAATTCAGTTGCATACAGATCTCACATCTATACAGATACATGCACATACAAAGCTCACACAGATACAAAGTTCACATGTGTACAGATCTCAGACATATATAGAGCTCATGTATGTACAGATCTTGGGCAAATAGAAAACTCAGGGATGAAGAGATCTCAGACATCTATGAATTTCTTGCATACGGAGCTCATACATGCACAGACTTTGTGTGCAAATTGTTCGTGTAAACAGAGCTCAAGTGTATACGGAGCTTCTACACTTGTAATGTTCATGCATGTATAAAACAGTGAGTTTGCATTGTTATTCAGTCAGCAGAGCACCTCTATCTTAATAACCATTGGAAAGATCCAAATTTACAAGCCACTTCTTGGATAAAGATCAAATACCAAATGTCGCTGCTGTTCAAAAATATCCTGTGATGTGAAGAAGTACACCGAGGTATTACAACGTAAGGCCCTAAGATACAGGAGCAGAATTAGGTTATTCAACCCATCGGGTCTGCCCTGCCATTCGATTATGGCTGATATGTTTCTCAACACCATTCTCCTGCCTTCAGCCCATAAGCCTTGATCCCCTTATTGAGCATGAACCGATCTATCGCTCCCTTAAATAGACTCAATGACTTGACCTCCACATACTTTTGTTGTAATGAGTTCCGCAGACTTCCATGGTAATGATTTCCATAGATTCACCAGCCTCTGGCTGAAGAAATTCAAGGGTCATCTCTTCTCTCTGAGGCTGTGTCCTCAGGTCTCAATCTGCCCCATCAGTGGAAACTTCTTCTCCACATCCATTCTATCCCAGCTTTTCAGTAATCTGTAAGTTTCAATCAGATCCCCTCTCATCCTTCTAAACTCCAACGAGAACAGAACCAGACTGTCCCCTATATGACCAACCTTTATGCCCAAGATCATTCTTGTCAACATCGTCTGGACATCCTCCAATGCCAGAACATCCTTTCTTTGATATGGGGCCCAAAACTGCTCACCATATTCCAAATGCAGTCTGACCTCAGCAGTATATCCCTGGTCTTTACTCTTGTCATCTTGAAACGAACACTAACATTGCATTTCCCTTCCTGACTGCCAACTGAACCTACACTGTAACCTTAAAGGAATCCTGAACTAAGTCTCCCAAGTCCCTTTGTGTATCAGGCTTTTGAAGCCTCTTATTATTTAGAAAATAGTTTGTACCTCTGTTATTCCTACCAAAATGCATAACCTCACACCCATATTCTATTCCATCTGCCACTTCTTTGCCCGCTCTCCAAGCCTGCCCAAGTCCTTCTGCAGCCTCCCCACTTCCTCAACACTATTTTCCCCCCAACTATTTTTGTGTCATTTACAAATGCTGTAAAAATGATGTTAGTTCCTTTATCCAGATTGTTAATATACAATGTGAATTGTTGTAATCCCAACACTGACCCTTATGGAACTTCACTGGTCACTGGCTGCCATCCTGAAAAAGACCCCTTTGTCGCTACTCTCTGCCTTCTGCCAGTTAGCTAATCTTCTATCCCTGCCATTACCTTGTCCCCAACACTGTGGGGTCTTACCTTATTTAGCAGCCTGTCATGTGACACCTTGTTAAAAGCTTTCTGGAAATCCAAATAGATCCCATCCACTGGATCTCCCTTGTCTGACCTGCTCATTACCTCCTCAAAGAATGTGCAAATGAAAACGCCATGTCACAGCCACGGTCTGTCTGTAACAATGTTATGCTTATTGAAACTTTGGAATGAAACCTGGTGTGACTTTGTTTGGTATTTGTCCTTCAGTGACTTTCAGGTGGGTTGGAGAATTGTCCGTTGGGTTAGGAACAAGGAAAAGGGAGAGGTAGCAATCAGATTGACCCTCACCTTTAAAAGCAAATAAACAGCAATATGCAAGAGTATACAGCTGGAAGAGCTATCATCACTTCTCCCTCCATCTAAGAATGAAATAGACATTGCAACAATGCAATCACTCAAGCAGATTGGGAACTTTCTTTTCCAAATTTGTAGCAGTCCATTTTTATGATGTGAAGAAGTCCTGATGTTTCAATTTAAAAGCTGTCTTGCATGCCAGAAAAAAAAGTGATGTTTGCTGATTTTAGTAAACATGGGCAGGTCCATTTTTTTCTGGGCAGTTGCATTACTGATGCTCAACTATGGGATGTGGGCTCTTCAACAATATAAAAAAAAGAGGAAGTAAGGGAATAGGTGACTTACAACATTAATTAAAACATTTTGGGTTGCCCTAGGATTAGTTCCTTGATGGGCCATGACCCTAACCAACTGGTAAGGTAATCATCATAACTTTGCCCCTTCTTTGCAATCAATAACACACACCATTTCCTGCATTTAAGCCAGTTTTCATTGAGCTATCTCATAGACTTCAAAATAATGCCTCTAATGACCTGAACAGCAATGTAATAATAACTGTATAATTGAGTCACTGAATTATCAGACAGCAATATGATATTCTCCATTTGCCTGGATAAGTGCAGCTCCAACCATTAAAGAGGCTTGACACTACCCAGAACCACGCAGCATGCACTATAATCCATAATAATTTATTCCCTCCATCACCGATGCATGGTGGTAGCAGTGCATAGCATCAACAAGATGCGGCTCACTAAGGCCTTTGTGAGAGGGCCTTCCAAATCTTTGGCTTCTGACAGGGTCCAGGGCAGGTTTATTTGAAATCACAAACTTGCAGAGCACTGCTCCTTTGTTGACTTCTCCTGACAAAGGAGCAGCTCTCCGAAAGCTTGTGATTTCAAATCAACCTGTTGGACTGTAACCTGGCGTTGTGTAACGTCTGACTTTGTCCACCCCAGTCCAATACCGGCATCTCCGCATCATCTCTGACAGGGTGGGAGAGGTTAGGATTCAGAAAGTGCTGTCAAAGGATTCTTGGTGAATAAGGACAAGAGTTGTGCAGGGGAACACCATCACGAACACTTACATCGCCCCCTCCAGGTCCCATAACTGCCAGACATGGAGCTATCATGTGTTTGGTGATTACACCTCATGAACTGTCCACCACCACCTTCTCAAGGGCAATTCGGATGGGCAGTTAGTTCAGTCAATTTGGCTGTGTTGTTTGGGTGTTTATCTAGTCTTTCACCTCTCCAGGGAATTCACCTGTTTTTAGGAGTGTTGGAAGTACCACAGCATTTGTGGGATGGACAGAATAGATTTGTAACAAAAGCAGCTGGCTTCACCAGCTGGGTTACATTTATAGGTCAACTTGAAACTAGTTTTGGAATGGCCATCTGTATAAGTTTACTCTATTTTTTAATGTGGAAATTCGAGATTTCAACGGACCTTTTAGCTCAAATGAAATACATGATTCCTCAAATAAAATTATGATATCGATGATAATCTAGTCTTTTCATCCTTTGTTAGAGATTTTACCAAACGGTGAAAACACTCTTGTGCTATTCATTGTTTCAGCATACTTCATAACTATGGAGAACATCTATTAGAATGACCCTTTAAAATTCTCTGCTCCTTAATTTAAAAAGCCTTCCTTCACCAGTCTAACCTTTTCTCCCAGCATTATTTTTCTCACACCTGCACACACACAACAAGAGTGCTGGGGAAGATAAGCACTATTTATCTGGAAGGTAGCAGTGTAGGGGAACAGAAAAAAAAGACCTGAGGAGTGAGATCGTCAATGGGCCATAATATCTCATTCTAGCCTGTCTGATTCTCCTGTTCTATATGCTATGTAATGTCTTTAGAATGTGCCACATCCAGTCATCTGCTTTTGGCATGAAGTCAATGCTGTAACTTGGGAAAGCAAGGCAAGTGATTTCAAGCCAAGGAGATTCCAAACACAATGTTGAGATAAATGACCAAATAATTTGTTTTTGGTGATGTTGGTTCAGTGACAGGTCTTGACCAGGATACTCTGAGAACTCCCACACTTTCTTTTGACTTCCGCAGTGAGAACTTTAACATCCCCTTGACAGAGCAGATGGAAAAATAAAATTAAGAATGCACGTAAGGTAAAAGGATTATACCCCCAGGAATAATAGAAAGGGAAGGTAAAAAGAAATGTTCTGAGGAAGAGTCACCGGACCCTAAATGTTAACTCTGATTTTTCTACACAGATGCTGCTAGATCTGCTGAGCTTTTCCAGCAACTTACGTTTTTGTTCGTGAAAGGGAAGGTTTGTTCATTTGGCTAGCATCCAAGGTGTGGATCATATCAATATCAACAGAACAAGATTTGATCCCTGTCCCAGGTGAGGTAGACCCAGAGTTTGATTTCTTGCCATAAAGGAAACATAAATTTATTACATTTCAACAAGTACCTGCCCGAGGATAGAAAACTCAAGAACAAAGAATAAAAAACAGTACAGCATGGCAACAGGCCCTTAGGCCCACCAAGACTGTGCCTATACATGCTGTCTTTATTCACTAAAAACCTTTAGCCTCTATGCTGCCTATTCTTATATCTATCAAGATGCCTCTTAAATGTTGCTACTGTATCTGCCTCAACCATCTCCTCTGGCAGCATATTCCAGGCACTTACCAGTCTCTATAAAAAAACTTGCCTCTCACATCTCCTTTAAACATCACACTTTTTGCCTAAACCCTATGTCCCTTAGTAATTGACAATTGTATCCTGGGAAAAAGATTCTGGCAATCAATGCTATCCACACCTCCCATGTATTTGTAAACTTCTCTCAGTTCACCCCTTGCCCTTCGATGTTCAAGTGAAAACAAACCAAGTTTGTCCAATCTCTCCTCATAGATAATCCCCTCCAAACCAAACAAGGTCCTGATAAGCCATTTTTGTGCTCTTTTCAAAGCATCCACATCATTCCAGTGACCAGAACTGTACAGAATATTTCTAATGTAGCCTAACTAATGTTGTATACAGCAGTAACAAGACTTGCCAAGTTTTATTCTCTATGCCCTGACCAATAAAAGCAAACAGTCTTGACCACCTTAATAATAAAATGTGAGGCTGGATGAACACAGCAGGCCAAGCAGCATCTCAGGAGCATAAAAGCTGACGTTTCGGGCCTAGACCCTTCATCAGAGAGGGGGATGGGGAGAGGGAACTGGAATAAATAGGGAGAGAGGGGGAGGCGGACCGAAGATGGAGAGTAAAGAAGATAGGTGGAGAGAGTATAGGTGGGGAGGTAGGGAGGGGATAGGTCAGTCCAGGGAAGACGGACAGGTCAAGGAGGTGGGATGAGGTTAGTAGGTAGCTGGGGGTGCGGCTTGGGGTGGGAGGAAGGGATGGGTGAGAGGAAGAACAGGTTAGGGAGGCAGAGACAGGTTGGACTGGTTTTGGGATGCAGTGGGTGGGGGGGAAGAGCTGGGCTGGTTGTGTGGTGCAGTGGGGGGAGGGGACGAACTGGGCTGGTTTTGGGATGCAGTTGGGGAAGGGGAGCTCTTGAAACTGGTGAAGTCCACATTGATACCATTAGGCTGCAGGGTTCCCAGGCGGAATATGAGTTGCTGTTCCTGCAACCTTCGGGTGGCATCATTGTGGCACTGCAGGAGGCCCATGATGGACATGTCATCTAAAGAATGGGAGGGGGAGTGGAAATGGTTTGCGACTGGGAGGTGCAGCTGTTTGTTGCGAACTGAGCGGAGGTGTTCTGCAAAGCGGTCTCCAAGCCTCCGCTTGGTTTCCCCAATGTAGAGGAAGCCACACCGGGTACAGTGGATGCAGTATACCACATTGGCAGATGTGCAGGTGAACCTCTGCTTAATGTGGAATGTCATCTTAGGGCCTGGGATAGGGGTGAGGGAGGAGGTGTGGGGGCAAGTGTAGCATTTCCTGCGGTTGCAGGGGAAGGTGCCGGGTGTGGTGGGGTTGGAGGGCAGTGTGGAGCGAACAAGGGAGTCACGGAGAGAGTGGTCTCTCCGGAAAGCAGACAAGGGTGGGGATGGATAAATGTCTTGGGTGGTGGGGTCGGATTGTAAATGGCGGAAGTGTCGGAGGATGATGCGTTGTATCCGGAGGTTGGTAGGGTGGTGTGTGAGAATGAGGGGGATCCTCTTTGGGCGGTTGTGGCGGGGGCGGGGTGTGAGGGATGTGTTGTGGGAAATACGGGAGACGCGGTCAAGGGCGCTCTCGATCACTGTTGGGGGCAAGTTGCGGTCCTTGAAGAACTTGGACATCTGGGATGTGCGGGAGTGGAATGTCTTGTCGTGGGAGCAGATGCGGTGGAGGCGGAGGAATTGGGAATAGGGGATGGAATTTTTGCAGGAGGGTGGGTGGGAGGAGGTGTATTCTAGGTAGCTGTGTGAGTCGGTGGGCTTGAAATGGACATCAGTTACAAGCTGGTTGCCTGAGATGGAGACTGAGAGGTCCAGGAAGGTGAGGGATGTGCTGGAGATGGCCCAGGTGAACTGAAGGTTGGGGTGGAAGGTGTTGGTGAAGTGGATGAACTGTTCGAGCTCCTCTGGGGAGCAAGAGGCGGCGCCGATACAGTCATGGGTCTAGGCCCGAAACGTCAGCTTTTGTGCTCCTGAGATGCTGCTTGGCCTGCTATGTTCATCCAGCCTCACATTTTATTATCTTGGATTCTCCAGCATCTGCAGTTCCCATTATCTCTGATACTGTCTTGACCACCTTATCCACTTGTGCTGCCACATTCAGGGAACTGTGGGCGTGTATGCCTAGAAGATGAGGAATAGAAAAAAGAAGTAATGTGGCATATTATGTACAGGATGGTGTCGATCTTAATCTATGTTCATGTTCCAAAATGTCTGTTTTAATGCTGTTTGTGCCTTTCTTCAGCTCATGGACTACATATTATATAGCAGCATTTCTGGATATAATTTGATCCAGCCCTTTGTATCAGGAAACATGGTGGCCTGGACCATGAATGGGATGACACTTGTGATTTTACTGACAGGAGAAATAGTTCCTGTAATTACATCAGAGGCAAGGAGAGGCCAAAGTGAGCAAGTTATTAATGAGTCATTTGACTATGGCGATCCCGAAGTCCAGAATTTAATGACTGCCCAGGAAGTAAATGGGAGTCACATGAATCCCACAGTCATAGAACATAGAACATAGAACATAGAACAGTACAGCACAGAACAGGCCCTTCAGCCCACAATGTTGTGCCGACCATTGATCCTCATGTATGCACCCTCAAATTTCTGTGACCATATGCATGTCCAGCAGTCTCTTAAATGACCCCAATGACCTTGCTTCCACAACTGCTGCTGGCAACGCATTCCATGCTCTCACAACTCTCTGTGTAAAGAACCCGCCTCTGACATCCCCTCTATACTTTCCTCCAACCAGCTTAAAACTATGACCCCTCGTGCTAGCCATTTCTGCCCTGGGAAATAGTCTCTGACTATCAACTCTATCTATGCCTCTCATTATCTTGTATACCTCAATTAGGTCCACTCTCCTCCTCCTTTTCTCCAATGAAAAGAGACCAAGCTCAGTCAACCTCTCTTCATAAGATAAGCCCTCCAGTCCAGGCAGCATCCTGGTAAACCTCCTCTGAACCCTCTCCAAAGCATCCACATCTTTCCTATAATAGGGCGACCAGAACTGGACGCAGAATTCCAAGTGCGGTCTAACCAAAGTTTTATAGAGCTGCAACAAGATCTCACAACTCTTAAACTCAATCCCCCTGTTAATGAAAGCCAAAACACCATATGCTTTCTTAACAACCCTGTCCACTTGGGTGGCCATTTTAAGGGATCTATGTATCTGGACACCAAGATCCCTCTGTTCCTCCACACTGCCAAGAATCCTATCCTTAATCCTGTACTCAGCTTTCAAATTCGACCTTCCAAAATGCATCACCTCGCATTTATCCAGGTTGAACTCCATCTGCCACCTCTCAGCCCATCTCTGCATCCTCTCAATGTCCCGCTGCAGCCTACAACAGCCCTCTATACTGTCAACGACCCCTCCGACTTTTGTGTCGTCTGCAAACTTGCTGACCCATCCTTCAATCCCCTCATCCAAGTCATTAATAAAAATTACAAACAGTAGAGGCCCAAGGACAGAGCCCTGTGGAACACCACTCACCACTGACTTCCAGGCAGAATATTTTCCTTCTACTACCACTCGCTGTCTTCTGTTGGCCAGCCAATTCTGTATCCAGGCAGCTAAGTTCCCCTGAATCCCATTCCTCCTGACCTTCTGAATGAGCCTACCATGGGGAACCTTATCAAATGCCTTACTGAAGTCCATATACACCACATCCACAGCTCGACCCTCATCAACTTTTCTAGTCACATCCTCAAAAAACTCAATAAGGTTTGTGAGGCATGACCTACCCCTCACAAAGCTGTGTTGACTGTATTTGATCAAGCCATGCTCTTCCAGATGGTCATAAATCCTATCCCTCAGAATCCTTTCTAACACCTTGCAGATGACAGACGTGAGACTTACTGGCCTGTAATTGCCGGGGATTTCCCTATTTCCTTTCTTGAAGAGAGGAATTACATTTGCCTCTCTCCAGTCCTCAGGTACGACTCCAGTAGAGAGCCAGGATGCAAAGATCTTCGCAAGTGGCGAAGCAATTGCATTTCTCGCTTCCCAAAGCGGCCGAGGACAAATCCTGGTCCGGGCCTGGCGACTTGTCAATCTTAATGTTTGACAAAATTTTCAGCACATCAGCTTCCTCTATCTCTATCCATTCCAGCATGCACACCTGCTCTTCAAAGGTTTCATTCACTACAAACTTCGTTTCTTTCGTAAAGACAGAAGCAAAAATCTCATTTAGGGCTTCCCCTACCTCCTCAGGCTCCACACACAAGTTCCCTATGCTATCCCTGATCGACCCTACTCTTTGTTATTCCTCACATAAGTGTAAAATGCCTTTGTGTTTTCCCTGATTTGTTCTGCCAAGCCTTTCTCGTGCCCCCTCCTGGCTCTCCTCAGACCATTTTTGAGCTCCTTCCTTGCCTGCGTGTAATCCTCTCTAGCTGAACTTGACCCTAGCTTCCTCCACCTTATGTAAGCTACCTTTTTCCTTTTCACAAGAAGCTCCACGGCTCTCGTCATCCAAGGTTCCTTTATCTTACCCCTTCTTGCCTGTCTCAGTTGTGTCCAACACATTCCCAATGGAGGAGTCGGTGGAGGGGGGCAGTCTCTTATTCACAGACAGCCAGTACCTGATTGAAGGACCCAACATTGGATGGGGAAGATCTCTGAAAACCATACCCTTTCCCTTGCTTCACAACACCCTTGTCCTTCCTCTCTGGTCACCTCTCCCCCAAAAATTCCCATTCTGCCCACCTACATTGTGTTTAGTGATTTGACTTGGATTCTGGCTGTGCTTCCTCAGAGCATTAGCCAGAACAGCAACATTCAGGTCCTAAGTTCTTGGAAATCCATGATACTAGCCAGTTAAGGGCCTGGCGGTCATTTAATTTCATCAGGCCTTCCTCATGAAGACAATGTAATATTCCTACAGATTCCCCAAACAAGGGTTTTGCCCCCTTTATCCATGCTAAATACCTCTACCCTTTATGAACCTTTATTTGTCCACAACCATTAAAGTTAGCGTAGAGCTATGTGTCATGAAAAGTTTCTGTTTTATGTATACGGGACTGTAATAAAAAGACGTTGGATTTAAAGTAGTGTCCTTCAGGGTTGGTTGCTTTTCTGAAGGGTTTACTAAAATGCTAGATGAGACAATCCTCCAGAACTGGGAGCTAATCCAGAATATGTCAGAGAGCAGAGATCTCCTGGAACATTAGTGGAAAATTGTTTTCGCTCTGCTCGTTTAGGGTAAGCAGAGTAAACTTCAAAAGCCAGTAGCTTGTTTTTGGTTCAGGATAATCAAGAAAACCCAGAGACTGAAAACTTTTAGGGTAACTTTGCAGAAGATCTGATTTGGGTCAGACATAAATGTAGCTTCCATTCAAGAATGTAGTAGAGAGCACTTTAGGTAAAGTGTAGCAGAAAATGTTAGTTAGTGCAACTTCCAGGCTAAAAGTATTTCATTAGAAATCTGTAGATTATTAAAAATAGAGAAAGTCCAAGGTCTCAATTTTATGAATATTCATGAAGATAATTTTACAGTTTACAGGAAAGATCTGGGGAGAACTGGTTAAGTCAAACTCAAAGATTTGGTACAAAGAGGTAACTTTTCTAGACCCTGAAACAGATAGTGTTAGGGTCCAGGATGATACTTTGTTTTGAAGCATGTTTTTTTGATCTGGCAAACAGTGTTCTGCACTTACACGAATAGCTGCATTTTGTTTTTGCCTTCTGTTTTATAAGCTTCTTTTGTTAAGGAAACTTTGCAGCCTGGAGTGACTAAGTTTCAGTGACTGTCAAAAATGTTAACCAAAATGATTTTAAAATATCCATCAAGCCAAATTTAATTCTGGGATTTATCTCGTCCAGTAATGCCACCATCTGAGATCATAATAGCAGTCATTTAAGTAGATTTTGTCGCTTTAATTCATCTTTAGTTAAAGTATTTGTTTAAAATCACAGAACAGATGACTTTGAATTGCTTAAAGCTGTTTTAAGCGTGACTGAATTGTTGTGCCTGTGACCATTTTTACACTCAGCGCCGTTAAATCTTATTCTCAACAGCTACACTTAAAGCAGCAACTAAGAAGGTTATGCTATCCATATTTCAGTTCCATTTAGCTGAGCATCTTTTCAAAGTAAACACTAAAAAGGCAACTATTATGATTCGGAGAAAAACGGCCAAATGTCTTCTGAAATCAGCTGTATTTTGAATTCTAGGTTCATTGCTCTTAGCTGTTAAAGTTGTTTGCGTGTGCTGGTGTATAGTTGAGGTTCTTTTATCTTAAAATCTGATGGACAATGCGAAGTTGTAGAACTTACAACAGTTTGACTCTATGCACCTGAGCAATGCCCCAGGCATGATTGCTGAGGCAGAAGATAAACAGGCCTTCTAAAAAGCTGTACTGTGCGATCTTTGTCAATTTGATACATTGGTGCAATTGCTGGATGGGAGACAGTGAATATTACCAACAGATCATTCACCCTGTGTCACCTCTCTGACCTAGAACTCCTTGTAGTTCTTGTTTTTTTCTCCTTCCGTGTCACATATCTCAGAATTATCTTCGGCGCTGACTCTGATTCCTGATGTACAGTGTGCCTCTAGTCTTTTCAATATTGCACAATGCCAAATAATATACTTTGCAAAAGGAGAGGCTCTGGAAACAAACAGCAACTCAACTTCTAACGAAGGATTCTACCTGAGAGAACAACTTGCTGCTGAGTATGCCACTGAGTCCAATAATCTGCATACCGATGAACTCACTCATTGCGGCATTACTCTCACCATAATGACAATGAAAAAGTGGGATGTGTAATTCTTAGCATCCAATTTACTAAATGATATGAATGGAACAAAGGCACATCACAACTTAAAGTGGCTCACGTCACTATCATCACTTTGGGCTGCAAGAAACCAGTTGATTCTTATCCAAATTTTAAAGGGGCAGGGTGAGGGAGGTGGAGTTCACTGGAGCTCCTGGAGGAAACCCACGCAGACACGAGGAGAATGTGCAAACTCCACACAGACAGTCACCTGAGAATGGAATTGAGCAGGGGTGTCTGGTGCTGTGAGGCAGCAGGGCTAACCTCTAAGCCACTAAGAGAATTTTTCCAGAATGTTTTTCTCCTTTAAGGACTTACGCAGGTGATCACTGATTACATGGTTCGTAGGTTGAAATGGGAATGGGGAGCACGTTGAGTGGCAAGGGAATGTGGTAACAAAGTATTTAGTGAAGATTTTCCAGCTGCCAAGAGTATGTGACAGACTTAAGGAGGCAGCTGGAGTCTTTCCTTTCAACTTTGTCCATCATAAGGATTGAGGATGACATCAGCACAAATGCTTTCGGATAGAGAGGACAGGGATTTTGACATTTTCCAATGTTATATAGATTCAGGATCAGTTCCTGCGGATTGGAGGGTGGCTAATGTTGTCCCACTTTTCAAGAAAGGAGGGAGAGAGAAAACAGGGAATGATAGACCGGTTAGCCTGTCATCAGTGGTGGGAAAGATGTTAGAGTCAATTATAAAAGATTAAATTACGACTCATTTGGATAGCAGTAACAGGATAGGTCAGAGTCAGCATGGATTTACAAAGGGGAAATCGTGCTTGACTAATCTTCTGGAATTTTTGAGGATGTAGCTATGAAAATGGACAAGAGAGAGCCAGTTGATGTAGTGTTCCTGGACTTTCAGAAAGCCTTTGATAAGGTCCCACATAGGAGATTAGTGAGCAAAATTAGGACACATGGTATTGGGGGCAAAATGCTGACTTGGATTGAAAATTGGCTGGCTGACAGGAAGCAAAGAGTAGTGACAAACGGGTCCCTTTTGGGATGGCAGGCGGTGACCAATGGGGTACCGCTAGGTTTGGTGCTGGGACCGCAGCTGTTTACAATATACATTAATGATATAGGTGAAGGTACAAAAGTAATATTTGCAAATTTGGCCAACTCCTGCACCTATTGTCTATTGTCCATTGTCTATTGTCTATTGTCTATTGACCGTGGCCAGAAAAGAACAGTGATACAGTTTCAGTCAAGGATAATTTTTGTGTTGGAAGAGAGAGGAGTATTGTCTCCCGCAGGTGAAAGAATCACTTGATGTCTTTGAGCACTTCCTAATCTCCATGCTCTCTCAATAAAAAAATGCTGTTTTAGCAACATCAATAACCTCATTTATTCTAAATTAATTAATTTTAGAATTAAGATAAACTCAGCATAAATCCAGGTTTACCTCCAACAGCAATGAGCCATTTAATTAATTTGTTTCTGATACATTTCAAGCAGAGAGAACATGAGCTAGATTTCTGACAGATGGTGACTTCAGCAGGTTGAAATCTCTTGCAAACGATGCTGTTTTCCCTGCAATTGGTGGAGGAAAACAAACCTAAAATTAATTGCTTAAAGCTCAGTGAAATGTAAGTGTTGAAGGAACTGATAAATTTGTATAATTTTGTTTGGTGCGATAATGGGTCGAAATACCAAGGCATCATGAATCTTTTGAACTGGAAATAGGGAAAATTTGAAGTTTTCACTGAAAAATGTCGAAAGAGATGTGGAATAGGTTGTGAAGTGAGCAACACAAATGGTTTCTAGGTTAATTTCATCCATTTATGGATAGAGAAGAAATTGGAGGTTATAAACAGTAATTCCATAATCTATACTTTTATGGAAATTCCCACGTGTAGAAACTACACACCAGCGATATAGTTTACAATACTATGCATACTAACTACTTGTATTTAGGTACAGAGATAATACAGTATGGAGTTGGAGGAACACAGCAGGCTAGGCAGCATCAGAGGAGCAGGAAAGGTGATGTTTCGGGTGGGGACCCTTCTTCAGAAAATGCTTTTATGTCGAGGTTGTCACAGTCAGGCCCAAATTGGGAATGGCCTGAATGTAGATTGGAGCCCATTAGGGATGATCCAGGCCCATAGATAGGTACTGAGAAAGGCAGCTGTAGTACCTGGTTTGTTTCACTATGCGGTTGAGCAGTTTCAGAGCCGAAGATATTACCAAAGGGTTGAAGTGGGAGAGAAGTCCACTGAGGTCTTTCCGGAGGGAGGGGGATAGCTTCTTCAAGGTGGGCATCCCTAGAAGAGGCTTCGCAGTGGCGGTTATAACTCACTGAGAAATAGTAAGAACTGCAGATGCTGGAGTCAGAGATAACACAGTGTGGAGCTGGAGGAACACAGAAGGCCAGGCAGGATCAGAGGAGCAGGAAAGTTGATGTTTCTCCGACCCAGTTCTGAAGAAGTGTCCCGACCTGAAATGTCAACTTTCCTGCACCTCTGATGCTGCCTGGCCTGCTGTGTTCCTCCAGTTCCACACTGTGTTCTCTCTGACTCCAGCCTTGGCAGTTCTTACTATCCCTGAGTTGTATTTAGTTACAGGTGGTTCTGCTATAATTGTGTGTTCTGGCAATGTGAATGGCTGTAATGTGATCGATGAATGGGGAATTGCTATTTCTAAAACTTGAAATTGTGTTGGCCATAACACGATTCCATCAATGTGTGGAGGAATACGCATTGACATTATGTGATTGTTTCACTGGCTTTGTCTACAACATTAACACCAAAAGAGTTTCCATGCCAGCATCATGTGATCGTTTCACAGGCTTTGTTGTGAAGAGCTTTGTGTGAGAGGTGCAGCACACCTTCCTCCCCCATCATCTTGACTTTTTTCAGTGTAAAGTGTTAAATTTACTTTTACTTCATTATTAGATGTGAATTAAAAATCTATTCAAATTGTGCTATCCCTTGTATTAGGCTATTCAGTGATTTTTTTGGGTGGTCTGCACCTAACCCCACATTGACCCTATTGATTTTCTATACTGCGATGTTGCAGAAGAATGCAACTATTGCATGATGGCAGAATCGACTGTAGGACAAACAGCCACCTCAAGATATCCTCAAGATCTTTACAGTCAATAAAATACTCCTTGAAGTGCGTTCACAGTAATAATAAGGAATGCAATAACAGCACGTAAACAGCAAGGTTCCAAAACTCGAGTTGATGGACAGATCAGTCACTTTAAAGAAAATTTTAATGGCAAATAAAAACCTGACTTCAGGGGAAATGCTGAACGGACAGAAATATGCACTGTCTAAAATGCTTAGAATACACCACACATGAAGTTCTGTGATGCACTTTCATATATAGCCTGGTGCACCATCCTTATAAGTCATAAAAACTGGATTTAAATTGTACATTCTCTCTCATATTGACAAAATTCATTGCCAACTTATTCAGATTGGTCTGTGCAGTTTCAACATTAATAACTGCACTGTTCCTTGCACTGCTCAACCTCACTGTTTGGAGGTAATATATTTCAAGTGACATAAGCAAAGTAACTAGTGTAAGCACATGTCTTATCAGTGAATTCCTGGTACGATCACTATATCTCTCCCATTTGTGTTTACAGTGACAGTTTTTACAGTTAAGGCTTACGGTTTACTGCTTATGGGCAATTTTACTGCACACTCCATATATGAAAATTTAACAGCAATAACTCTGAAATATTACACACTGACCAGTATCAATGTCACCAGGTTCTTCAAAGAAAACAATTGTGGTGCTGTACAGCTAAGTACGAGAAGGTCTATTTTGGTTCTTCCAGTGTAACCTTCTCACTGTGATTGCACAAAAGTCCATTCCTGCTGTTTCAAATGCACCCTAAATTGCTTCACCCCATTACTTAATAGATCATTATTGATTTCTCCTTTTTTAGTTGCTAGACTACATGCACATTTCAACAAATGTCAAAGATAACAAGGTGTAGAACTGGAGGAACACAGCAGGCCAAGCAGCATCAGAGGAGCAGGAAAGATGACGCTTGGGGTCTGGACCCTTCTTCAGAAATGGGGGAGGGGAAGGGGATTCTGAAATAAATAGAGAGAGAGCGGGAGGCAGATAGAAGATGGATAAAGGAGCAGATAGGTGGAGAGGAAACAGACAGGTCAAGGAGGTAGGCATGGAGCCAATAGAGTGAGTGTAGATGGAGAGTTAGGGTGGGGATTGGTCAGTCTGGGGAAGATGGGCAGGTCAAGGAGGCTGGGATGAGGCTGGTAGGTAGGAGGTGGGGGTGGGGGACAAATGTCAAAGCGCCTTTGTGTTCTGCTTTAACTTCTTCCTCTTCTTCCATGCAGGCTTCTTAGCAACATAATCTGGATGCGATGTAAGTTGTGGGTGCAGTATACATTACACAGTGGGATTGTGCTGACATTATGAATTACACAAAGTTGTCCACAATGGATCAGCAATTGTACTTTTGCCTCTGAACAGAGGGTCAGGGTTTGAATGCCCAACTCCAAAGACAATAATATCTAAGATAAGCATACATTTGCAAATCTGCCCATGTCTTACATAGTCATTTTTTGGATGAGATTTTAATCAGGCTTTAGATGAATATATGCAATTTGATTATTTTAAACAACTTGGGATTTCTTCCTGATGTCCGGACCAATGTCAATTCTTCAAACAAAATCATTGGAAAAAAAAATGTACTGGTTATTGTAAACATGGTAGGCCCTTGGTAAAAAGGTCACAACTTATGATGAAAACATATGGTCAGAGTGTTTTAAGCCCTATTTCCCTCCCTGAACGGGTTAAAAATCGTACCCACTTACCTTTATATGATTTCTGCATTGGAGATTCCTGGACAGGGGGTGTTCTGGTGTGAACTTGTCCAGGAATCCACAAAGCCATCAGTGGAGAGAATAGGCATCAAAATTACCACCCCTCTCGCCCACCACCCCACTCCTGTTCAGCATATATAGTGTGCGCTGCTCTGTGTTTAAATGTCAAACGTCAACTACCAAAACTTTTGTGAAATGGTAAGCATGTAAAGTAAGTGTGTGGTTAGGGTGGCAGATGGATAAGGGTCTAGCGGCCTGCAGAGTTAGGTATCAAAAGTAAGGGTTGGAATGCTAAGGGTAGATTGAGATTAAGATGGTAGGTGTTGTGGTGGGTTTGGGGACAGGAAACAACATTCAGTGAGGGTGGGGTGTGGGGGATGTCAGTGGGGTTGGGGGGTGGGTGGTCTGGCGGCTGGTGGTCAAGGTTTGTCAAGCCCAGAGGTCAGGCCTGAGGACAGCTGTGCCTAGTAAGGTGGGAAAGCATTGGGTCCCATGGTTGGGGTATAAGCGAAATTTTTTGGATGGATTTGGGAGGTTGGGATTCCTGTTGTAAGGACTGATTGGCAAGGGTGTGCAGTTTGTAAGGGATTGGAGGGAATGTATTTGGGTGGGGGGCTGGTGGTTGAATGCTGAGTAGGGCGTTCACTTTGCCAGTTACCCCAGTGTGCAAGTATGATTTAATCCTCTAACCATTTCTGAATAACTATTCAGGTAGCTGAGTCAGAACCCTCCAAATTCCTTGATTTAATGGATTCTTTCAGACAGTTCCAGGCACATAAAAATTACCCATTCGAATATTCAATTTCCTAAGCAATTCCCACAAAGTCTGCAGTGTTGGATGCCACAAACCCAATGCGCAAATCCAGTCTATGATGTTGAAACGAGTCTCTGACCATGTCAATAATGTGAGGCTATATATCTAGTGAATGTAAGATTTAAAATATGTTTAAGATGAATCTGAATTTGCCCTTTTGACAATAAAAAAAATTAAAAGTTCACGTGAATTTTAATAGAAGATCATTGGTCTGAAGCATTAACTCTTTATGTTCTGCTCGCCCGCCCCCCCATAGATGTTGATGGCATCCATAATTGTTTTTGTTCGAACTTCACTTCCAGTGTTTTGCTCTTATGGCTGAACAAATATTAACATGGGTGAAACAAGAAATAAGGTTTTGGTATATTCAAAGAAGAAAGGTTTAAAGGTTTGAAACAGTGAAAGAAAGATAAAATATGCTGGATTGGTTGAATGAGTCCTTTTTTATCCACGTGATCTTATGAAATCAAGGACAGAAATAACCTTTCAGCGACCCTCTGACACATGCTGTTTGCGGTCCTATTTTACAACATTGTAACAGAAAGTTAGGCTGGCATCCAGAGTGAATTTAGTAATACTGCGAACATAACTAGCTGAGCTCTCTCAATATCACTTTAATTTTAATTCTTAAAGGCCACGTTTAGCTCTTGGTATGATGTTTTGGATATAGCAACTAACCTTTTCACCAATGCAATACTTTACTTTGTTTTATACAAACCTTTTTCAGAAAACTTCTTTATTGGGCTCCAGTCTTTATCTTTTTGAATAGCTTCTTGCTGTAAATCAGTGGCTGTTTTCACAGAAATTTAAAATTCTAATAATGAAGATTAAAGGAGGTGATGCATCTGAGATTCAGTGGATTGATGCTTTGGAAAAACATTTGCAATACCCATCTGGAACTAATTGGTCAGTTCACTATTATTATTGTGACTGAGATCAGCTACGTTATCACAGCGCAAAGATCACACCTTGGGCCATTTTGCCCTGAGGACAGTGTCTTCACTTCTGACATGCAGTTGTAAAACATAAAATGTGTTATAATCTCGCAGAAGAAAAATATATAATTCTCTAAAAAAGGTACATATTAGCTTTTTGAAACAGACACCAAGTAACTAATGGTATGTTTGACTACCATCCAACCATCTATAATGTTAATGCAAATTCCAGAAAATCAACTGCTGGCAAGACTATTTGCATTTAAACAAATTGCAAAAGGTCAAACTATTTGCTGTATTGTATTGATGTACCTGAGAAATAGGTTTCAGCAGACCCACAACACATTCTGCAGTGGTACAATGTTCTAAAGTAATTGCTGTAAATCTTGCTCATCAAAGTCGCTTATTTTTGAGAATAATAAAAAGGGCCACATCTATTTGAGTTTTTGAACTAATTCCATCCATTCTGCTGCAACATGGAAACTAGTAAGTATTACTTCATTACCAGACATTCTTTCATTTATTGAATATCGTTAGCATTGCCTGCAAAAAGTCTCGTGATACAATCTTTGTATGACAACAATGGGAGTTGCTTTTTAAAAAAAATTCTAGTGTTTAAGTTCAGAATTTATTCAATTTTAATTATCAATATTTTTAAAAGAAAAATTGCCCTTTTGAATTTCACTCATATTTTGAACTATTGAGATACTTTTTGTCCATGAATTTGAAACTAAGACAAAATGGCTGTGAGTATATCAGTAAATCCTCACTCTAAACTAACAGAGTCTGCCTTCCTCATGGACATGGAGGGACTGTGGGCCCTGGGGTGACACTGAATTGGCCTCAACAGCTAAGTGAACTGACGGCGCTGTTAAATTGATGCTGCAACATGATACTGATGGGCACCTAGCATCCATTGAACCTTGTCCTGTAAGGAGTTAACAGTGGCGGAAACGGTGAAGGAGCAGAAAATTGGCAAGGCTAATACAGTAAACAACCATAAAATACCATTTCACAGAGAATGACTGAAAGTACATTAATATGTAATAAACTTCAATGACAAGAAGAAATTACATGTGGAAAGTAATTTAGCTCTGTAATTTAACTACAGTGGTCTGATCAGCTCCACTGAATCTCTCTGGTATATTTTTAATATAATTCAACCACAAAAAAACAGAAACCTTGTTTTACTGAATAAGACAGTTTACTCAGTGATACATTAATAATTGTTTATATAATAGAATTTCCAGCAACTGTTATGGGGAGGGAAGAAGAAGGCATGTGTTTCTGGCATAGGACTTGTGCTAACTGAAATGTTGAACTGGTAAATGGTTATGGATGATTACAGTTGCAAGACATTGACTGTCCTTCAGAAATTTAGAAACAATTCGATTAAACTTGTAAGAGACAAAAGCAAAAACTGCTGGAAAATTTCAGCAAGTCTGATAGCATCTGTGGAGAGAAGTCAGAGTTAATGTTTCAGGTTGAGTGATCATGGAAGGAAAGTTTTTAAACATTCTCAAATAAATAAAACAATGAAGTGTGGATGCTGGAGATCTGAAACACACAAAAACAGAAATTGCTGAAGAAACTCATGAGGTCTGGCAGTATCTGTTGAGGAAAAACAGAGTTAACTTCTAAGTCCAGTGACTTTAATGAGAACTACTCATAGAATTACTCTCAAATATGCCCCAGAATCTTTCAAATCATTAAATCGTTCCATTTTTAACAATGACTTACACACTTCTAGTTTTACATTCTTTAAGTTTCTTTGAGAATTCTCTTTCAAAACACGTAAGAAAAATAATTAACAACATTGAAGGAGGGCCAGATTTTTGCGAGGGATCTTTCAAAGCCAAATGCTACAAAGGGTTATCGACCATTTATTAATATGAAGATCGATTTTTGTATGTTTGAATGTCCTGTGTCCGATTCAGTATTTTGTGACTGCTTAGTAAGAAATGTTCACTCTGTGTTGTAGCATTCTTTAAATATAATTTAATTTTTATTAAAAATATCGTCCCCCGCCCTAGTTCCATTCCTGTCTGCACTGACACTCATTATCTTGCACATACTGTTAACTCGGTTTTCATTCTGAACGTAAAAATGAACATATCTTCTATTTTCGTGTATTGATCATCTTGTAAATTAGTAAAAGTGCTAAATTAATGATAACGTGGAAAGAGGTGTTTCTTTTCCCCCGACTCAGCTTCTGAAATAGACCCAACGTTACTGCTTGTGGAAGGTCAAGCTGAGAATTCATCTATTTTTAAAAATGAATTAATTTCTCCGGCGGTGCTTAAAAAAAATACGTCCAGACCAGACCCCTAAATTTTCAAACCATCCAGAAGACAAATGCACCATTTCAACTCCGCACAGAGATGTTTTACAATGTCATTATGAATAAGGCATGGTGTTAAGAGTAGATGGTTCCTATTGCACAGGTAAATCTTCTCTGCTGCAGACTGTATGATGTGCAATTCGGATGATGTGCACCTTTTAATTACATCAACCTGAGGTTTGGTTGCAAATCCCTGGTTTGGTCTCAGAATTGCCTTACATAACCTACCGGAAAAAAAATCTTGCTTTTCGGTTGTTATTTATTTTAAAGAAATGACAGACGATGTGGCAACTTTGAACGTAGTCTCTCTCTCTCTAAAAACACAATTTTTAAAAAATGGTTAATTACAGAGAGAAAGGAATCAAGTAAGCTCCCATAAAATAATTCCAATCCTCCCTCTCATATGTGTATATTATTCCTTATGCACAGTGTTGTTCTTTAAACCATTGAGAAGTTTGACTCTGCTATTAGTCTCTAAGAAATCCGAATACAATGCAATTAAAGTTGTAGAAACGTATATTAAAATCAATTAAGTGTGTTTATTGAAGCATGGAATTAAACACTGCGCGAAATTGTGTTTGAGAGTTTGTACAGAAATTAAGTTTCAGAAAGGAGACTGTACGCTCAGGTCAAATTCCTTCGCAACTCTCATTCTGATACATATTTAAAAGTGACACCTCTTGAAACACGAAGCCAAGAGGACTTTTTAAATTAAAATAAAAGGATGATTCGAATTTGAAATAGACTAGGTTTAAGTGGCGACTGATTTTAAGAACAACGTATTGCAGGGCTCAGCTTGGCAGGAGAAATAGACGTGTTGAGCAAACCATGGACCCACGAAATCTCTATCATTCTAAGACAGGATTTTAAAATAAGTTTTATTACAAACGAATTTTTGTTGAAATCAGTGAAGTTTTCAAGGGATTTTATTATATATCTTTGGCATGAAATCCTTTGTCTAAGTTCTGATCCCAGCAGATATTATTAGTGGTTGTTAGATCTCAGGCAGAAATACAGTACATGAATAGGAAAGGTTTGGAGAGATAGGGCCAGGAGTAGGCAGATGGGATTAGTTTCATTTGGGATTATGTTCAACATGGAATGGTTGGACTGAAGGGTCAGTTTCCTTGCAGCCTGATTCTATGACTATGACTGTATAACTGCAGATGCTGGAGATCTGACACAAAATCAGAAATTGCTGGAGCAGCACAACAGCATCTGTGGAAAGAAAGATGATTGAACCTTTGTAAAGAGCATTGGTTTGGCCTGTTTTAGAATACTGCATTCAGTTCTGGTCTCCTTGCTGTAGGAAAGATGTTGTTAAACTTGAGAGGGTGCAGAAAAGATTTACAAAGATGTTGCCAGGGTTGGCAGGTTTGAGCCACAGGGAGAGGCTGAATGGGCTGGGGCTATTTTCCCTGGAGCATTGGATGTTTATAAAATCATATGATGGCATGGATAGGGTGAATTGCCTAAGACTTTTTCCCAGGATAGAGAGTCCGAAACTAGAGGGCATAGGTTTAAAGAGGGGAAAGATTTAAGAGGGACGTAATGGGCAACTTTTTCATGCAGAGGGTGTTGCATGGATGGAGCGAGCTGCCAGAGGAAGTGGTGGGGGCTGGTAAAATTACCACATTTAAAAGGCATCTGGATGGATATATGAATAGGGAGGGTTTAGAGAAATATGGGCCAAATGCTGGCAAATATGACTGGATTAATTTAGGATATCTGGTCAGCATGGACGAGTTGGACCCAAGAGTTTGTTTCCATGCTGTATATCTCTATGTCTGTGTGAGTCCAGCGGCTCTTCTTCAGAACTATTTGCAACTCAGAAGAAGTGTTGACTATACTGAAGCAGAAGTTGTGGGGTGGGGTGTGTGAAGGGTTGGAGGTGACACAGGGACAGGGCTGTGGGAAATGGAGAGCTGAGTGGATCTGTTGGAGTTAGAGCTCACAGAGAGAGAGAGAGAGAGAGAGAGAGAGATGAACTGGCATATGATAATGATACAACACATTGATATTTACTGAAATTATGATGAATCTTCAAATGTTCATGGATCATTACACACGATGTCATTTACTTTCTGAGGAAGGGTCACTGACCTGAAATGTTAACTCTGATTTATTTTCTCAGATGCTGCGCTTTTCCAGCAACTTTTGTTTTTATGTCTTTACCTATTTTTCTGTTTTTCACTGTTTCTCCTTTTTCTTCTCTTTTTTAATCATCGTCTCAGGATTCTTGTGACTCAACCCTGGTAAATGCAACCCTCTTCTCTCAGCTATACTCACCTTCTGTACTACCAAGTAATCCCCTCCTCTGATCTCTTTGCTTCTCTTATTCACCTCTCCCTGCCCATTCGCCAGTTCATTTTCTTTCTGAGGTTTCCTGGTTGGACACTGTGAGCAAGTGCACCTTCAGCTAATGTGAAATTACGTCCCCTTTATGGTCCTAAATGAAAGACTCACTGCACCATGTGGTGAAATTGAATTCAATAAATGTGCTGACTTGAATTTTATAGGCAATCACCAGCCACAATAGCCTCAAAAAGCGGGACTTATACACTGAATGGCAGGGCCCTGGGGAGTGTTGTCAAACATAGAGACGTTGAGACACAGGTTCTTCATTCCTTGAAGGTGGAGTCATAAGTATACAGGTCATGAAGAAGGCATTTGGAACACTTGACTTTATGGTCAGTGAATTGACTATGGAGTTGGGATGTCATTTTGTGTCTGTAAAGGACATTGGTTAGGCCACTTTTGGAACACTGCATCCAATTCTGGTCTCCCTGTTATAGGAAAGATGTTGTTAAACTTGAGAAGGTGCAGAAAGGATTCATAAGAATGTTGCCAGGTTGGAGGGTTTGACCTATAGGGAGCGGCTGAATAGGCTGGGATTATATTCCCTGGAGCATTGGGTGTTGAGGGGTGACCTTATAGAGGTTTATAAAATCATGAGGGGCATAGATAGGGTGAATTTCCAAAGTCTTTTCCCAGAGTAGCAGAGTCCAAAACTTGATGGCATAGGTTTAAGGTGAGAGGGGGGACAGGTATAAAAGGGACCTGAGGGGCAATTTTTCATACATTAGTGATTTGTGTATGGAATGAGCTGCCAGGGCAAGTGGTGGAGGCTGGTACAATTACAACATTTAAAAGGCATCTGGATGGGTGCATGAATGGGAACTGTTTATAGGGTATGGGCCAAATCCTAGCAAATGGGAATTAATTTATTTTGGATATCTAGTTGTCATAGATGAGTTGGACTAATCTGTTTCAGTGCTGTATAACTCTATGACTCGAAGTTGATGGATTATCGTAATCATGATGTATCAAGACAGAGTAAGATGAGAGAATCCACTTCCCTTATAGGAAGGGTCAAGAACGAAAGGGCACTCATTAAAAGTGTTTGGAGTGTGTGTTCCTACTGCAGAAGATAGGGCACCATTATTAAATATGGCTACCATGAACAATCTATGTACACACAGTTGCAACCAGGATGTCACATGATTCACATTAAAGGTCACGACAGTCACAGCCATTATCATAGAGTCATACAGCACAGAAGAAGCCCTTCAGTTCATCGAATTGGCACTGGCGTATCTGCACTAATCCCACATCCCAGTATTTTCCCTATGGCTTCGATCATTATCACATTGATATTTGACACAATCTGAAGAAGCAATTGTTATGGCAATTGAAGACTCATTCAAATCAACCATGCAGTGCTTTATTCTTTGCCAATGGAAATCCATTTTTGAGTATTCAAAAAATAATAAATTTTGACTCCAAGTTTGGATCAAACTGCTTTATATTGTAGATATGTTCGGCATCCTCAGATTGCAAATGCATTGTGGGAGAACTTTTAATAGAAAAATGGACTGTTGTGTTAGATTTTCTTTTTAGAATAATTCATCCGAAAATGCTTGGATGACCTTATTTACATTTGTTTATAAAACTTGGTGCTTTGTTGTGGGAGTGAGCTTGCATTTGAAAGCAGCACCATGATTGTGCACATGGTAATGGCCATAATTACGGAGAAAGAAACCATTCAGAGCAGAGTCTAGATAGGGCCCAGAATGCACTGTCTCTGAGTGTGACAGAGTTTGATTCAATCATGGCTTTCGAATCAGAATTAGAAAATTATCTGAACAGGAAAGATTTGTAGGGCTATGTGAAAAGGTGGGTGGAAAAGGTGCAGATCTGGTATGAATGTAATGGAGCAAAATGTTTAATTATTGCTGGAAGGAGGCACGTTTGTTGAAGTTTTTGTCTTGCGTTCATCAGAACATTTTGCAGGAAATACCAAGTTTCAGTGAAATTAACATTAATACTGTAGGAAATGAGAATGTTGATTGGTTTGCAGAGTCCACCTGCCAATCTAAAAGACTCATCCTCTCATCAAGTAAGAGTATTGTTTGATTTTTCACATTTCCTGCAAATTGTCCTGCAAGTGAAAAATGAAAAGTTTTGACAAAATGTATCTTTCTTTCATTATTGATTTGGTTTATTAATGTCACCTGTACCAAGGTACAGAGAAAAATGCTGTCTTGTGTCCTTTATAGACAGACCATACTATATGAGTGCATCAAGGAAACAGAACAGAGTACAGGTTACAGTGTTACAGCTGCCAAGAAGGTGCAGAGAGAGATCAACATTAACATTTCAAAGGTTCATTCAGAAGTCTGATAACAGCCGTGAATCTGTTCGTACACGTATTCAAACTTTTGCATCTTCTGCCCGATGGAAGAGGGTGGAAGAGAGTATGACCAGGGCGGTCGGGGTTTTTAATTAACTTGGTTGCTTTCCCAATGCAGCTGGAAGTGGTCAATGGTTGGGAGGCTGCTTTATACTTGGGCAAGATCATGCAGGTTTCCACTTTCTCTAACTCTGGTACTTGAAGTTCACATCAAAGGCTAGGTACTGAGGAGGTTCCTACAGAACTTGTTATATTGCTAGATTTATATTTATGAAAGAATGGCTTTATACATGATTGCAATTCTCCTAAGTACCTGAAAACAATTACAATGAATTATTTGCAAGTGCAGCCATGTGTTATGTAGGCTAAAAAAGTAACAACTGTGGGAAGATCAGAAAGAAAAAGGAAGCCTTGAGAATTTATTAGATGCAAGCTCACTGACAATCCTGGAAAACATTGGAATTTCTGATTAGAAGTGGATAATCCAGACCAATATTTTAGATGGTTCGCAAATCAGGTGCTGATTTTTGGCTGTTGAAGAATCTTACTGTAAGCAAATTCAGTGCAGATATGGAAGGAGACAAAGAGATGCCAAAATGGTCGACATGTGCAATCAAATGTGTAAAATAATTATGAAATGAAAGCATTTTCATTTGATAAAATTGTGACAACAATTAGCAATTTTATGTACTCACTGATACCAAAGTGCCAGTAAATTATAGGATTCAGTCCAGATGACTGTGATTTATTATAGCAAAGGTTGTGATGTGAGCAGAAATATCTAGTAAATTGAGCATTCATATTGATTGCAATGTAGTTTCAACCTCTTAAAAAGTCACAACAAAGTTTCTTTGGTCTAATGATCCAACTGAAAATTCCAGAAATTCAGTTCTTTTTTAACTGTTTTGTAATGCAACAAGAGGATTGTCATTCTAAGCTGTTATTTTGCGAAGTGCATGGGGTTTTACAGCTACATCACCTTGGCTCAATTGTAGCAATCCTAGATCAGAATTAGGCAAGTAAAAAACAGCATATGATCGACACACATCAATATTAATTTTAAAATCATTGAACAACTTGTAGTGAGGAACATCTACGTCAAAAATTTTGAGTAGCTACAAGGCGCTGGCTAATTAATGCTGCTCTGCCTTTAGCTTAGCAAAAACAGCATTACATTCTCTTTATTTCACTTTCTGTACATGATTTAACCCTCAGTAAATGTCACCAGAGTTTCAGAGGGCCGTTCTCTTAATAGAGAGTTAACTGGTGGCAATTTAACCTGAGGGTTACCATGTCTCAGCTGAGAGCTGTAGTTGAGAAAGTGGGACCTTTGTGGTGACCACAGCAAGAATTGAACCAATGCTGTTGGCATCGCTCGACATTGTAAACCAGCAGTCACTCAACTGAGCAAGCCAACCCTTAACATAGACAAAAACAGAAATAGCTGGGAAAAGCGAGTTTTGAGAAGATTTGTAGCTCAGGTTGAGGTTCTGGATGTGAGTTTGGTCACTGAGCTGGAAGGTTAGTTTTCAGACGTTTCGTCGCCATTCTAGGTAACATCATCAGTGAGCCTCCGACGAAGCGCTGGCGTTATGTCCCGCTTTCTACTTATCTGGTTAGGTTTCCCTGGGTGTGCCACCTCCTCCTGTGACCATACACGGTCGCTTCTCCCAGATTTGCCCTTGACTTTGGGTGCCGGTTTGAGGCGTTTCTCTTTCCGTTGAACCGGGTGCCTGTGCCTCTCGTGTCGACCAAGGCCTGACTGTGTTGAAAACCGTTGATCACACGCGCTGCATGCAAAGTCCCCAGTTGGGGGTTGTATCATTCCTTTGCATTTAGGATAATGGCAGGCTATTGAATGGTATTCCTCTGCCTTATCGCAGCGTGAACATTTTGTTTGGATGTTCTTTGGGTAAGGAAACCTAACCAGATAAATAGAAAGTGGGACATAACACCAGCGCTTCGTCGGAGGCTCACTGATGATGTTACCTAGAATGGTGATGAAACGTCTGAAAACTAACCTTCCAGCTCAGCGAGCAAACTCACATCCATAGCTGGGAAAACTCAGCAGGCCGAGTAGCATCTGTGGAGAGAAAGCTGAGTTAACATTTCAGGTCCAATGACCCTTCTTCAGAGCTCTCACCTTCACCTGGTCCAACACTGGTTCCTCTCTTCCCTTCCTTGACATTTCTGTTTCTATTTCTGGGGATAGGGTGGCCAACTATACCTACGCCAAACCCATTGTCTCCCATAGTTACCTTGAGTATACATTCTCACACCCTGCTACCTATAAAAACTCGATTTCATTCTTTCAGTTTTTCCGTTGCATCTGTTCTGATGATGCCCATAACTACCAGAGAGCATCAGAAATGTCCACCTTCTTCCTCAACTGAGTATTCCCCACTACTGAGGGCAACAGGGCCCTCAGCCATATCAGACCCATCTCTTGTGCTTCAGCTCTCACTCCTTCACTTCCCTCCCACAAAAACAATGAGGGTTCCATGGTCCTCGTTTTCTATCCCACCAACATCCACATCCAAAAGATCATCAGCTGTCATTACTGCTACCTCCAGGCACATATTCCCCTCCCTTATCAGTCTTCCAAAGGGACATTTACCTCTGGGAGTCCTTCTTGTGCTCATTCTCCACTCTCAACACCTTCATGGCACCTTCCCGTGCAATCACAGAAGGTATAACACCTGTCCATTCCCTTCCTCCCTAGCTAAGGCTCCAGATTTACCTTCCAGGTGCAGCAGCAATTTACCTGGACTTCACTCAATCTAGTCTACTGTGTTTCAGTTTTGAAAAAGGGTCACTGGAGACGAACGTTAATTCCGCTTTCTCCATACAGATGCTGCCAGACCTGCTAAGTTTTTCCTTCAGCCACAATGGTTTAGCTGGTCATTTATGCTTTTACTCTGTGGGACCCTGTTGTGTACAAATATTGGCTGATATAACAAAGTCACCACACTTTAAAAAATAGATCAATGGTTATGAAATGTTTTGCAGTGTGCTGAGGATGCAAATGGTATTATATAAATGCAAATTTTGTTTTTGCTAAGTTTTATGCACTCAACAGTATTGCTCTGATTTGACAGCAGAACATTGGGCACTTTAGGGCTCAGTCTATAATAAGTAAATCTTGTTTGTGAAATTAAGATAGAAATGGTAAGTGGGCACTGTGCTAATCTTCTGCTTCCAAAAGTTGAGCGAATTAAGACTAATCTTCAGAACATGCGAAGTATTGAATTGCCTCTCTTTCTGGAATTTGAGACAATGTCATTTCCTATATGTGACAACTGGCATGTCAATTAAATTTGGTGACGCCACTTGAAAACTTTTTCAGCAAATGTCATTCAATCAGCAGGTTATGGTTTGGAGAAAGACAGAAAATTTTCCTTGTTCTAGTCACTAATGACATCAATGGATATAGCGAAAGTGGCTTGGAGGTAGATGTTCAGCCATGATCTAGAATTGTGCAGCAGGCTTGAGAGGCTGAATGACCAACACCTGCTCATTTATTTCTATACATTTTTTATTAAGAAAGAATGAAGTCTGAAATACTGCAAAAACCCACGGTTTGGGATATCTGTGAAACTGTAGCTCCATAGATTGTCTACTGAACTATAAAGATGATGGGAAACTGGGTCTGAGAATCTTTGACATCAAGGCCAGGATTTCCAATGAGTCCCAGCCAAAAGCTAGGTTATTGTATCATCCTGTATGGCCATAAAGGCAATGGTTCAGGCATGAGAAAACGAAGGAAAGTTGAGTGCAAGAACAATAACAGCACACACACACTGATTAAGCGAACAGGAAATGTTCAGATAAAGAAGCAACAAGTTGTGGTATGGTTGTATTTGGACAGAGCTTGCTTTGTATTTGCTGTTTACTTTCCTCTTACCAACACAAGCAAATCTCATTCTCGGTCAACTAATTTCCCTGGAGACACGCTTCCTTTTGTTCCACTGATCCATTTAACAGCAGCCATCAGGCCGACCTGATATTTGAATAGAGATCTTTACAAATAACCCCCAGGTGCAGGTGTGGGTTAACTGCAACAGGTTCACTATACACCAGTTTTAAAGGTTGCTTTGTGCAGAAGTGAGTGGTTAGCTTCTCTTAATTATAGCACATAAGTGGTTTGTTCAAAACTCATATAATAACACTTCCAAACATATGCTTTCTTGACCTGTTCCCTCTTTGAGCCTACTTTCTTTGATACATCAACGTCACAATACAATGGCTCAGTAGCCTCAGTAAAATTACATTTCACATTGTACTGTAGAAAATAACATTATTTCAAAAGCAGGTGTGAAAGTATATTATTTGTGTTTGATTCACTGGTGTTTCCTTTAATCTTCTGATATATATGCATTATAATTTTAAGTATGACCATCTTCAGTGCAGTGCTGATTACAGGACTATCATACAGCACTGTCAGAGCTGCATTTTGGATGAAATGTTAAATGAAGCTCTTTATGCCTGCTTGTGTGAATGGAAACGGCCCCATGTTACGATTTCAAAGTAGAGCAGGGGCGTTATCTTTGGTGGCCTGGACAATAAGTGCCCCTCAATGAGCAAATCCAAAACAGACTATTCAGCCATTAAGAAGTAATGTCTAGTTCCAGAGGACTCTGTTCTCTCTCCAAAGAGATGATTAGTGCTGGTTTAACTTGAGAGGCACCACGTCTCATATGATGGGAGATGGTTGAGAAGGTAATAACTTCATGGCAACCTCAGCTGGGACAGGAATTGACTCCATGATGCTGGTGTCATTCTGCATTGCAAGCCAGCCGGCCAGCAAACTGAACTAAATGACCCCTTAGTCCCAGTCCTTATCATGTTGTTTGTGGGAGGTTTCTCTGTGTGAATTGCATTTTATACCTTTGAACAGTGATTCCAAATCAAAAGTTCTTCATTAGCGCAATGTACTTTGAGACGTCCAATGGTCATAAGAGGCATTACATAAGTGCAAGTCTGTAATTTTACTCTAGTTAGATATTAGTAAAATGAAGTCAATGGCCTGGAGCTTATGCTTTTTGGGCTAAGTCCAAGTCTTTTTATTCAATCCTGGGATGTGGGCATTACTGGCTGGGCCAGCATTTATTGACTGTCCCTAGTTGCCCTTGAAGGTGGTGGTGAGCTGCTTCCTTGAACCACTGCAGTCCATATGCTGCAGATAGACTCACAAGGCCATTAGAGAGGGAGTTCCAGGATTTTAACCCAGTGACAGTGAGGGAATGGTGATATACTTCCAAGTCAGAATGATGAGTTACTTGGAGGAGAAGTTGCAGATAATGGCATTTCCATAAATCTGCTTCCCTTATCTTTCTAGATGTGAGTGAGCATTAGTTTAGAATGTTCTGTATAAGGAGCCTTTGTGAATTTCTGCTGTATGGTACACACTGCTGCGAGTGCGTCAGTGGTGAAGCAAGTGAATGTCTGTGGATGTGATGCCAATCAAGTGGGCTTTTTTGCTCTAGATGGTGTCAAACTTCTTGAGTGTTGCTGGAGTTGCACCCACCCACAAGTAGGGAGCAGTCTATCATGCTCCTGACTTCAGCCTTGTGATGACTTTGGGATGACAGGAGATGAGTTACTCGGTGCAGAATTCCTAGCCCCTGACCTGCTGTTATATCTATGATTTTTACATGATGAGTCAGTTCATTTTATAGAAAATTGTGCCAAATTCAGTGATTGTAACACCATTGAATGTCAAGGAGTGATGGTTAGATTTTCTCTAGTTGGAGATTGTCATTGTCTGGCACTGGTGGGTTATGAATGTTATTTGTCAATTTTCAGTTCAAACCCGGATATTGGCCAGGATTTTCTACATTTGGATATGGGCTGCTATCTGAGAACCATAGAATTCCTACAGTGCAGATAGTGGCCTTTCAGCCCATCAAATGTGCACTGACCTTCTAAAGATCATCCTAGACCCCAGCCTATCCCCACATAGCTAATCCACCGAGCCTGAACATCCTTAGGCACTACAGAACAATTCAGCATGGCTAATCCACCCCAATGAATTATGAGGTGTTTTGAGCAATGCTGAATGCTGTGAAATCATCAGCGAACATTCTTATATCTGGCCTTATGATACTGGGAAGGTTGTTATTGAAGCAGCTGAAGATGCCTAGGATGCATCCTGAAGAAATCCTGCAGAGATGTTCTGGAACTGAGATGACTGACCTCCAAGAGCTACACAGTGTTTCTTAGTCTGAGGAGAGTTTATTCCTCTAATTCTCAGTGACTCCAGTTTTGTTGGGGCTCCCTGATGCCATTCTTGGTCAAATGCTACTTTGACAACAATGGCACTCACTCTCATTATATCTCACCTCTAGGCTTCAGCTCTTTTATTCATGTTTGAACCAACACTGTAATGAGGTCAGGAGAAGTGTGGCCCTGACAGAACTCAGACTGAGCTGCAGTGAGCAGCTTATTGCTGCGCAAATGCTGCGTGATACCTCTATCCTACTGATATGCTCATTCATGCCCTTACTACTTTCTGACTCTATCCAGTTCTATTCCAATAGGGCCTCTTCCCTTTCACAGCCTACATCTTCTGACTTTAGTCACAAGGCTGTTATATATTTTTATAAAGACAGAAGATACAGAAGCTTAAACACACCCTCCAACAGGTTCAAGAATAGCTTCTTCCCTGCTGTTATTAGCCTGCTTAATGGGCCTCTCTAATTTCAAATTTAATGTTGACCTTGCTCTCCTGCACCTCCTGTGCAGTTGTAACCTTGTATGCCTCGCTTAGTCTAAGCACCCTATGATCGGTATGTCCTTGTTTGTTATGATCTGCTCGTACTGCTTGCAAAACAAAACATTTCACTGTACTTTGGTACAAGTAACAACAATAAATCAAATAAATCAAGTCAAATAAAGGATTTTTAAAAGTCAAAGTGAATTAGTGTTCTGCTATATTTACTTAGCATGGATTTTCTGTTCCAGGTAAAACCTTTTCTTTTGAAATCTGTGATGACATTTTTGTGATTGCTTTGTGATCTTGCTTTTCAAAAACAAGAATTACTTGCAGATATAGAGGACTGCTCACAATTGCAGGATGTCCGAAAGTATTACGTACCCAGTGATGTACTTTGGAAGTATAGGCACCGTTAGAATGTTATAAACATCCAAGGAAGTAAGAACACAGCAACTTCCCACGCACAGTGTTTAGATAAAAGAACAGCTCACCCTTTCCAACTCTGAAGGGGAGCCACGTCATCCTTTCTCACCCAACAGATTAACAGTTTTGGGGTATTCAGTCTGAGGTCATGACAAATTGGGGAACCTCACCTCGGGTTGGGGGGGGGGGTGTTGGGGGTGGGGGCCCAGCCATAACATCATCAGCGATGTTGGTTGATGGATAAATGTTGGTCAGGACATCGGGAGAGCCCGCTGCTGTTTGTCAAAACAGTGTCACGGACTCTTGTCCACTTAAGAGGACAGTCGGGATTTCAGTTTGATGTCAAATCCAATGGTTAGCACATCCAGCTGTTATGATGGATCAGAACTCTGATGTATTTATAGACTTTTTTAAACCCTTATTTGCAAAATATGCTGGTCTTTAAAAAGTGGACTACAGAAAAACTTCAGGTTAAAATTCAGACTAGCAAAGCCCTATGCAAAGAATGTCACAACAATAAATTGTCGGGAAAACCTAAAACAGCGAAGGACATAACATAGAACATAGAAAATTACAGCACAGTACGGGCCCTTCGGCCCTCGATGTTGTGCCGGCCTGACATAACGATCTCAAGCCCATCTAACCCACACTATTCCATGTACGTCCATATGCTTGTCAATGTTTGTCAATACTTAATGAGAAGAAATAACAATGAGGGCTGTCTTTCTCAACCCTCTTATTATAAAGTCACCTCTTGCAGACATATGTGTTTTACCCTTCAGGAATACACAAGAACAGGAGGTTAAAGAGCTCTACTGAAGTGGCCTAATGGGTGTCAATCTGCTTGTATGTAGCAGGATGGGTTTGAGTGCTGGTGTGCCATTAAGGGCAGAGTCAAAGAACTATCATGTAGTTGCCACTATATTGCACTTAAAGACGCTTTCCAACTCTGAAGAGGAGCCACTTCACCCATCCTCACCTGGCAGATTAACAGTTTAGGAGTATTCAGTCTGAGGCCATTACAAGTTGGGGAACCTCACTTTGAGCTGGGGGTGTTGGAGATGGGGGTCCAGTCGTAACACAACTAAAGAGCTGCTCCCAATTATTGCAGTGGACTGAATGTCAATCTAGATGATCTCTGAACAAGACCCCAGATCAAGATTTTAATGGGTCTGTAAAGCTTTAAGTTGCCAATTAAAGTTTTTAAATACATAGTGTTACTATGTGTCATGAGACATTGATCTAGATCTTTTGAGCAGTGGCAGTGATAGTTGGAATTCTCCTGATTTGGAAATTTGTCCCTAACTATACCAGAGAGCTGTGCATTTCTTCCAGGATCTTTAGAGTTCGCTTCTGCAGAAATGCACAGCGCTGCATTCATCAGTGAACTCTGTGGAAACAGAGCAGAATCAGTCATCTCTCTGGACTTTAAGCTACCCTTAGTTTAAAAGGTTTACTTTGAATGTTAGTGAATGAGTGAGTGAGGAGGATGGCTGAGTGGATAAAGCAGTAAATGGGTGAGTGTGTTATTCACAGAATCACAGTGGTGTTACCTTGCAGAAGGAGACCATTCAGCCCATTAAATCTGAATCGGTTCTATCACCTAAGGCCAATCACCTGCTTTCTCCCCGTATCCTAGAACTCTTTTCCTCGAATCATAGAATCTCTGTGATGTGGAAAGAGGCCATTTAGCCCTCTGAGCCTGCACTGGCCCTCTGAACAGTAACCCACCTAGACCCGTCCCTGCCCTATTCTTTAACCCCACATTAACCTTGGCTAATTCATCTAGCCTGCACATGCCTGGATGCTACGGACAATTTAGCATGACCAACGCACCTAACCTGTACATCTTTGGACTATTTCTACACAAATAATTATCCCTCTTGAATGCCTCAATTGAACCAATCTCCACCACTTCTCAAGGCAGTGCATTCTGTATCCTAACTGTGTGAAAAGCTTTTCTGGTAAGACTCTTGCATCTTTTGAACAATGCTTTAGATCCATGCCCTCTCGTTCTTGTTCCTTTTCTGAGCAGGAACTGTTTTGCCCTACCTACTCAATCCAGCCTGCTCATGATTCTGAAAGCCTCTGTCAGATCTCCTCGCAGCCTTGTCTCTAAGAAGAACAGTCCCAACTACTTCAATCTATCCTCATCTCTGAAGCTTCTCATTCCTGGAACTGTTCTTGTAAATTGAGTCGTTGGGAGAATAGTTGGATGCTCATGGCATATAGGGGCTGTAGTGGTGGAGCAGGGCTTGATGGAGTTATGGGTTGATTAAAAGCTGCAGTTATTCATTATCCCAGAGTTAGAATATGTCAGACAGATTAAAGCTTAGCCCACTTGTTATCGCAGTCAGTATCCCAGAGCTGTCCGTGACCTCCAATTCTTCTCAGAATCAAAGACATTTTTGAGTTTCCCAGAGAGTAGAGCCACTGCCACCTGAACTTTAAATTTCCTGTGCAACACCCTGTAGGTCTGTGTATTAGGACTTACACCGGGCTGTATGTCTGGTCTTTGGATCATCAGAGACTGAAGGATTTGGCCATTGTATAAATTCTTTTCCGATTTGGATTCAGTTGATTGTTTTCTGATAGCAGACATCGGCCATCCCCATCATTTTTTCATGGTTAGATCTTTTATTGTAACTTCTCGCTGACAAGTGGTGATGGAATAGTGGACCAGACTTCCGATGAGAAAGTTTCATTTCCTGAAATATCCAACTGAGCTCTCTGTTGGATTGATAGTTAATTTTCTACTATCAGTGCTTTGCTCAGAGTGTTGTGGACTCTCAGTTAGCTAGCAATGGCTAATTTGCTGCCATTTAAAATGTAAATGTTTCCATTAAGAGGTATTGTCTATCCCAAAGCTTAACAGTTGTCTTCACAATATCTCACTTATGTTTTGCATTAAGTGCTAACAGGTTGTGCTATAATAGCACAGTGGTTATGTCACTAGCAATCCAGAGATCTAGCCTTAAACTCAACAAAGATGAATTCAAATTCTCCCACTGCTAGTGAATTTTAAAGTCAGCTAATTAAAAAAATCTATAATTAAATAACTAATAGCAGAAATGATGATTGTGGAAATACTGACTTGTCCTATCCACTAACACCTTTTAAGAGTGGAAATCAGTGATAATGGGAACTGCAGATGCTGGAGAATCCAAGATAATAAAATGTGAGGCTGCTGTGTTCATCCAGCCTCACATTTTATTAAGAGTGGAAATCAATTGCCCTTACCCTGACTCCAGGGTATGATTCCAGATCCACACCAATGTGATTGATGGATTCTGAATTGGCCCAGCATACCGTTTCATTTTATTCAAGAGGATAGCTTACCTTATCTTCTCAACGGTAATCTTGCATGAGCAACAAAATACTGTGAGTGAATAAAGAAAGTTGCAGTTTACTTTAAGCATCCAGGATGGCAGAATAAACACAGGTTTTGAAGTCCATCATCAAAGGGGGAAAAAAAATCTCTGGCACAAAACCCATTACAGTATTCGACTAGTTCCTATAGAATTGTTTGTGTGAAGCAGTCCTTCCTAACAACAAACCTAAGTTCAGTTTGAACTGTTTATCTACCTAGAAGTAGTACTCCAATGGTACACTCACTATATTACATACACCCTTGCATATTTATTTAGATTTCTCCCTACATCAGTAGGACTCCCATTTTACCAAATAACCTGATTATTTTCAGTAATCACTCATTTTTGTTCATTCAGGGCCATAATATGTTAATTACAATCATTTGATCGTTGGCCTTCAATCAAGTTTTATTTGCATTGCCTTCATCTCTTTACAACTAAATTTCAATTACTGAATGATGGTATTAAAATTTTATTATCTTATGTAATTACAATATAGTTGGTACACAATTCTCACTATTCGCGGAAACTTGTGTTGCCTTTAGCAAGTTCACTACTTGATTTGTGCTGTCAGTTATAATAATTATTTAATAGTCTCTGTTGAAATGAATTATGTCTCTAGTATCTTAAACAGCCGAGAGCTGTCTTCACAATCGAAATGGGTTCTATTATAACCGATATAATTGTCAGTTAGTTAGCATCAGCCAGCCTGACTTGCAACCATAAGAGCTTTCTTTCACTGTTATTGGGTCAAAAACCTTGAACACGTTTATGGGTGCTGTGGAGGTACCAAAGTTATGAAGACTGTGATGGAGGCAGCTGAACACTTCCTTCTCAAGGGAAGATATTAGAATTAGTATTAGGTTTATTGTCACGTGTACTCAAGTACAGAAGTACAGATTACAATGCTGCCCCACACGGCACCATCTTAGGTACAAAATACTAAGGTACAAACTATAGATATACAACAGAAAAATAAAGAAAAATGAAGGATGGGCAATAAATATGACCTTGCTAGTGATGCCCTCATCCCCTGAATGGGTAAAAAAAGGTGCATTATACTCGTTTAATGCTCCGCATGTATTATTGTATTAGAAAGACCATTTACTTCAGCTCATTTGTCTCCAACCTCTGTGCAATTGAATGGCCCACTAGCTTGTTTCAGGAAGCAACTAACAGTTGATCATGTACAGGCCAGGCTAACTAAGGTTGTCTGATATTTTTCCCCTAACAAACACCAGTGAATCAAATTTTCAGCCCAGTATTTCGCTAATGTCATTACTGTTAAAAACCAAATGTGTCAAATAAAGCCTTACATTTATATAGAGCTCTAAATGTCCTCAAGGTGTCTCAACACACTTTGTGGGCAATGAAGCATATTTAAGGTGTAATGTAATGTAATGTAAGAACTTAGTATCAGAGATAATGGGAACTGCAGATGCTGGAGAATTCCAAGATAATAAAATGTGAGGCTGGATGAACACAGCAGGCCAAGCACCATCTCAGGAGCACAAAAGCTGATGTTTCGGGCCTAGACCCTTCATCAGAGAGGGGGATGGGGTGAGGGCTCTGGAATAAATAGGGAGAGAGGGGGAGGCGGACCGAAGATGGAGAGTAAAGAAGATAGGTGGAGAGAGTATAGGTGGAGAGGTAGGGAGGGGATAGGTCAGTCCAGGGAAGACGGACAGGTCAAGGAGGTGGGATGAGGTTAGTAGGTAGATGGGGGTGCGGCTTGGGGTGGGAGGAAGGGATGGGTGAGAGGAAGAACAGGTTAGGGAGGCAGAGACAGGACCGCAACTTTCCCCCCACAGTGATCGAGAACGCCCTTGACCGCGTCTCCCATATTTCCCGCAACACATCCCTCACACCCCGCTCCCGCCACAACCGCCCAAAGAGGATCCCCCTCATTCTCACACACCACCCCACCAACCTCCGGATACAACGCATCATCCTCCGACACTTGCGCCATTTACAATCCGACCCCACCACCCAAGACATTTTTCCATCCCCACCCCTGTCTGCTTTCCGGAGAGACCACTCTCTCCGTGACTCCCTTGTTCACTCCACACTGCCCTCCAACCCCACCACACCTGGCACCTTCCCCTGCAACCGCAGGAAATGCTACACTTGCCCCCACACCTCCTCCCTCACCCCTATCCCAGGCCCCAAGATGACATTCCACATTAAGCAGAGGTTCACTTGCACATCTGCCAATGTGGTATACTGCATCCACTGTACCCGGTGTGGCTTCCTCTACATTGGGGAAACCAAGCGGAGGCTTGGAGACCGCTTTGCAGAACACCTCCGCTCAGTTCGCAACAAACAACTGCACCTCCCAGTCGCAAACCATTTCCACTCCCCCTCCCATTCTTTAGATGACATGTCCATCATGGGCCTCCTGCAGTGCCACAATGATGCCACCCGAAGGTTGCAGGAACAGCAACTCATATTCCGCCTGGGAACCCTGCAGCCCAATGGTATCAATGTGGACTTCACCAGTTTCAAAATCTCCCCTTCCCCAACTGCATCCCTAAACCAGCCCAGTTCGTCCCCTCCCCCCACTGCACCACACAACCAGCCCAGCTCTTCCCCCCACCCACTGCATCCCAAAACCAGTCCAACCTGTCTCTGCCTCCCTAACCTGTTCTTCCTCTCACCCATCCCTTCCTCCCACCCCAAGCCGCACCCCCAGCTACCTACTAACCTCATCCCACCTCCTTGACCTGTCCGTCTTCCCTGGACTGACCTATCCCCTCCCTACCTCCCCACCTATACCCTCTCCACCTATCTTCCTTACTCTCCATCTTCGGTCCGCCTCCCCCTCTCTCCCTATTTATTCCAGTTCCCTCTCCCCATCCCCCTCTCTGATGAAGGGTCTAGGCCCGAAACGTCAGCTTTTGTGCTCCTGAGATGGTGCTTGGCCTGCTGTGTTCATCCAGCCTCACATTTTATTATAATGTAAGAATTTACTGAGAGCCAATATGCAAACTCCAACAAATAGCAGTGTGATAGTTCTGTTTGTTCATAGTGGTGACTGTGGGATAAATATTAACTAGTCCTTCTCTTTCTTAAAATAACGACATTGAATCTTCTGCATCCACTTGAGAGTAGATAAAAAGGCCCTCGGTTTAAAGTCACATTCAAAAACAAACTAGCAGCTCTGATCAGAGAATCTGTCGACATTTTTGAACTCAATTCATGACAGTCGGACTTCAGACAACAACCTTCTGATTTGGAGGTGAAAGAATTACCACCTGAGCCATAACTGGCACACAGGAAAGGATGTTGACCTACTCTGATTGGATGTTCCCTCACACACAAATACTCACACTTCAAAAATTTTATTCCTTGCGGTCAGGATTTTAAACCACTCAAAGCCCATCTCCTTACACAATTAAAGTTGGACTCCATATCTTTCTTAGTAACCAAATGCTGAGTCACTAGAAGTTAGTATGTAGGTACAGCAAGTCATTAAGAAGGTTAATGGAACGCTATCCTTTTTTAGGACAGGAATTGAACATCAAAGTTTGGATGTTATGCTTCAGCTTTATTGTCTATTGGTGAGAACACATCTTGAAAACTGGGGGTAGTTTTGGGCTCGTTATTTAAGGTAGTTTGTAAATACATTGCAGATAGTTCGGGGGAGGTTTTATAGACTGATACCTGGAATGAGCACCTGGCTTTTGAGGATAGACTGGACAAGCTGAACTTCTTTCCTAGACTTCCAGCTGAACTAGAACTGAATGATGTGTGATTTGATAGAAGTTTATAAGATCCTGAATGGCCTTGACAATGTGAAAAGATGTTCCTCCTTGTGGGTGAGCCCAAAATTAGGGACAATATTTTAAAATTAAGGGATGCCTTTTTAGGATAGAGTTTTTTTTCTCTCAAAGAGTTTCAAGACTTTAGATGTCTCTGCCCATAATGTAGTGGAGGTAGGGTCATTGAATGGCTTTGATGTGGGGATTGATATATGCTTGTTAGGCAGATAATCAAATGTTATTGGGGAATGTGGAATTTGGAACACAAACAGATCGGCCATGACCTTATTGAACGGCAGAACAGGTTGGGAGATGATTAGCCTACTTCTACTTCTGATTCTTACGTCAGTATATTCATAATATGTAAATCATACAAGCTAACTTCATCAAAAGTTAATAAGTGACTTTAGTCATTCCTTTTCGCTTAAGTTGTTTCCACTAATTCTTTGAATTTTCAATATTGCTGCAAATAATTTCCCTTTAGGAACGTGTTATCCATTAATAATGTGTGCGGGAACTATTTCACATTCTATGTTAGTCAAGAAATTCTCTCAGGTAACAAAGTGTGAAGCTGGATGAACACAGCAGGCCAAGCAGCATCTCAGGATGCTGTTTGGCCTGCTGTGTTCATCCAGCTTCACACTTTGTTATCTTGGAATCTCCAGCATCTGCAGTTCCCATTATCTCTGATCACAAATTCTCTCAGGTGACTGTTATATCTGAAGGTTTATAATTAGGATATTACACACATTATCACTCACAGATGAGATCTGTGCTGAAACAGATAATATTCCTGTTTACTGTTGCAATGGTACCACAACAGGTAACTTGGGAAGTCTCTTTAAATTTGATACAGAAACAAAAAAAAATTGAACTTTCAAAACAGCAAGCAGACATTTCTGGAGAGAGTTGTGCCATTATTTTATGTTTGTTCTTGGGATGTGAGAGTTTGCACCCTTTGAATGCTATAGGAAGGAGGCTAGATTCACATAATAGAAATTACTGAAGGTCCATATCACTGTTTCACTGTAACAACTTACAAACAAATAAGTAAGCATTAAACAGGTGGCTTGAAAAGAAATTGACAAACCTTAAAATATGGCTCATCCAACTCCTCTTGTTCCAGCCATTGTCTCATTCAAAGCAGAATAAAGATACTTTTGAGCATGACATTTTACAGTCAAGTTCTGGAATAGGGCTCTTAATCCAGTAGTTGAAAGCGTAAATGTTTGGACATGCAGAGGGGCTAATCCTATCTCAATGTTACCATTAGATCCTGCTAATACCTGACAAATCCAATGGATTCTCCAAAGATTTTGTAAGGCAACCTGCACTCTTACCAACCTGAGCTGTTGTGAGACTTGGGGACCTCAGTTCAGAATCATTCAGATTTGTCAGATTCAGGCAGCAAGCCTGGGATTAGTGTGAAATTGAAATATATTTTATTGGTAAAAATCTCTCTTTCTATACATTTATCTACGTAAAGGTAGACAGCAATTGCCCACAAACATGTAAATTTTCTACCACAATGCTGAATGACCTTGTAACAGTCTGTGCCATGCTTGCGACATTATACCTGGCCTCAGAGCCCTTAGTAAGGGTACAGACACATTGTCCAGCATTTCTACATCTGTTTGCTATTTTGTGACCCTTTTCTGGGAAGAGCAGTTGGATGAGAAACAACCTAGTACAGGGCTGTGTTGATCACCACTAATAAATAGTCCCTTCAACAAATTCCTTGCTCCTACATTTGTATATGTGCATTACATTTGCTTATTTTTTTGTTAATGTTTAAATGTTAGATGCCATTCACTGTGAATGTCATTCACGGCAGGATGCCTGGGCAGACTGGGCTCTGAGGTTAATGCCGTCTTCCTCCATGAGCAAGGTTTCCTCTTCAGTTTTGTTTTTATTTTAACAGTTCACTCGGAACACTCTAAACGTGTGTATCAAGGAGTCCGTGTCAAGCACACTGTCAAAGACCTCCTAGCGGAGAAAAGGTCCCGACAGACAAATGTGTCCTTCAAGAATAATGTGAGTAAGCTAAGTTTTGTTCCTTCATTCCCATAGGAATCTGGATAACACAAGAACAGGGAACAAGGCATGCTGTAATTTCCCATCCCAGTCCCAGAAGTTTTTTTGACCCAAGATCTAGTTGTTTACTTGTAATGCGGCAGGGAGGAAGGGATAGGGGATAAGCTTTCCTTTATTTGCTGGAATGATATACAAAAAATGAACTCATAAATAGCTTTCCTGGTTGTTTGATATGAACTTGAGTTTAAGATAATTACATTTATTAAATGCTGAATGCTTTACCTTATTCACAAATGGTTGAATTGGAGAATAAAATATTTGAATTATATTCTACACATTTGATGCTATTGTCTGGGTGTTTTTTTTATTTTTTCATGTGAATAACTAATTTATTATTAGAAAAAAAGGGAACATTTTATAAATTTGAATTAAAAACAAAAGTACAATTTCATAGCCAGGTTGCAATGCCTAATCCTCTGGGTAAAAAGCATTTTGAAATTATGTAATCTGTGAAATAAGCAGTGAGTTGTATTCTGAAGCTCATTTCTAGGGATTAATCTTTAAACCACAATAACCATTGGATAGTTTGCTAACGTAAATGGAATGGGAAACACATAGATCATTGTTCCACTATATAGACTGGGTTGTGGGAGGAACAAGATGAAGAAAAACTGTGAAGACAAAAAGCCTCTGATTTAGGATAATTAAAACTGATGGATTCTCATAATCATGTTAATCTATTAGGATATTTTATGTCCAGATGGCAATTTTATATCTTTTAGTTACCTTTCAAAATGCTTGTGAATTTGAACAAATGTATTTTTGTGTATATAGGCTGTGATATTATGAAGCACACAGTACCAGGAAGTCTAGTCACTCGCAAATGACATTCAAATCTCTTTCAGAAATTTGGATGCCCTCCCAAAGGCCAGTTCACCAGATCCAGATACTGGGACTGATATGCAAAGTATCAAATGATTTCACAGGCAAGAAGGTCAAAATGTTTCCCCAAGAAAACTGAGGGCTGAATTTGACTGAAAATCAGCTGCAAAGTGTCAATTTCAGGGAGTTTCATGGAGGATTTCTCTGTCAGCTGGAGCAAAATATCTCAAGCAGTTCTCCACTCTTCACCTCACTTTATATGCACCCACCTCTGTAGTGCGGCTTTCTGTCTATCTGCATATGTGTGCGTGCAGGTTTAGGAAAGGAACAGGGTTTAAGCCAGCAGGGTTAAAAGAAGGTAATTCATATTTTATTTTCCTGTGTTTAGAATTGATTTCTTCAAAATAAGCAGTAATTTCTTAGTAAGTGCAGAAACCTGATCAATGTTTTCTGTTAACTTAAGAGCATCAGACAGGAAAATGGAGAACTTTGCTTAAGCCAGTTAGGTTTTTGTGATGACCCTAGGGCTCAGGCATCAGTGCACACTCATAAGTGATGGTCGTGACACTTGGGGGAGTTCAGCTGTATTGACAAAGCGTATGCCTAGACCAGACTGCTGACCATGTCACAGGGAAACAAGATGGTGTGATCTGGCACAAATTACACTGCTGACAGCCTTGATACATTTATGAGTTGAGGCTTAAGAAATCTCACACAGGTCTCCAGTGGATCTTTAGAAGCAGCTAGTTGCAGAAAAGTTTAATGCAGCCATCACTTGACTGTTACTGGGATATGATGGCAATCTAGCACTTCAGGTCTCAATGCCCTGCTCCAGCTGATGGCACAGTTCTGTGGCTCACCCTGGGATATTTTCAGTTTGCAAGGTGCTTCACTCAACTGGGAGAAACAGCTTGAAGCTAATAGATAGTGAGCTTCCTATAGCTCCTTCATATCCTTGGTGCCTACAGCTACTGCCTCTTCATCTGGAGGCTGTTTAAAGTTGCTGAAGTTACTGTTGGGCCCAGGGCTTGCTAACATAATTGTTCCTCCTCTATTTCTCTGTATCTTTGTAGCACTGTACCCATAATTAGAAAAGTTCCTCCTGTAGCTGGATCTAAAGGTCATGTTTCCAATGAACCTGTGTGGGAAATATCAGAAACAAATTAGACACTCAGTATTGTGAGCAGTCAGCAATTGCATCATTCACAAATGATAGTTTAGCATGGAAAAATCAAAGGTAAAGTTACCATAGTCTTACCAGTCCATAGGACTGCTCTCTCACTCGAGAGAGATGAACGATAGTGTTTTAACCTGAGGGTCACCACTGCGCAGGGGAGGAGAGAGGTTGAGAAGGAAAGTCCTTCATGGCAACTTCAGCCAGTGCAGAAATTAAACCCATGTTAACTCTGCATTGCAAACCAGCCAATTGACCCCTTTTACCTTTAGTATAGTCCTCGTTCAGTGGGACATGGAGGAGTCTGACAAAGAGCTCCATAGATTGCCTCTAATTGACCTTTCACAGAATGTACCTTATTCTGATGCATGTGGCACAAGTCACTCTGTTAATGCGGTGGGACAACTGAAACCTTGTCCCCCAACCTAACACTCCACATCACCTTAGAAAGACTGCAGTGCATATAACAGGATGTTGTTAAATACTTACAATTGAAGATGAAAGGAAATCAGCTCCATGCCCTTGTGCAGCCTTGAATTACATTAATGAATTTAAAGGACACCCTGTGAATACTTTCACTTGACCATGATCAGTTTGGAATGAGCAGTGATATGATTGAGATTGCTTCTGTCCGGGATTTGCATCATTCATATTCGGACTGTGAGCATTTAACATGCAGGATTCTATGATTATAGAGGTCTTTAATCTGTCTGATTAATGCAACTCCCCCTTAAAGGGCCTCACATCATTTGCAAGTAGACCCCGCATGGTCAGACAATCAGAATGACTTGCCCTGGATGTGGTGGTAGCCATTTTTCATTTCCATTGTATATTCATGATCCACATGAGGATGAAAGGTAATCTGGTTGTGTTTTACAGAGTGAGTCGTAGGTTGAGCCTGATAATTGAAGTGACATCCCAAACATTCATGTTCCTTGCACTGCCTGTCAATCCCAATAGTTCCAAACTACCACATGTTCCCACCCAACTGCTTCATTTAAGGTTTCACCTCCCAACATTACCACTGCTTGGCCTGCTGTGTTCATCCAGCCCCACACTTCAGTACCACTTGAGTCCTGGGCTTACAACTGAGCCATGTCAATCATTGTGGCACAGAGGCTGCCCCATACAAGCTAAGGTGGTAACAGTTGATGACACCCACCTTCTGTGATCCATGTCCTCCAATGCACTATCATCCCTGACCCTTGTATATTGACTCACTCCTGTCATGATCATTGCCCCTTCAGCATCCTTAATGCTTCATTCAATCCCCACAACTGACTTCCTTCACTTCCCTATTACAGCTGTGGTCCCAACACTAACTGGGGACCACCCTCAACCGACTTGGCAGGGTGGCTTTGGCTGATGAGTGACCAGACCCCTGACTGATGAGTGACCAGACCCCTGACTGATGAGTGACCAGACGCCTGGCTGATGAGTGACCAGACCCCTGGCTGATGTCTGTGTAACTACTTAGTTGACTTACTGCTAATCCTGTGACAGGTTGCACTGGACCTGCAGAGCTTACTGCCCAATCCTCAGACTTTAATGATACTGAACCCTCACCCTAGCTGCCCCAAGCAGTTTTCTGACTGTATCCAAATCCCTGGACTGAGATTGGACACTATTCTTAATTGTCTGTTGTGGAACATTCTGTTTGACTTCACTGAGGACTACTCTCGTTAGACTTTGAGACGTTTGGTTGAAGCACATGCAACATGTTTGCCACATGAACTGCAATCACATGCTGGAGCCATAGCTCGATGCTGTACAGCCAAATGCCCATCCCCTTGATTGATCTATGATGACAGCCACGATAAGCTGCCTTGCTATGTGCCTGCATGAAAAATAAGGCGAGCCACAACCACTGTGAGTCTATCCGATTCAACTTAGAGGACAAAAGACTGAAAAAGCACAGCAAGGAAACACCATGTACGGAAAAGTTGCTATGATCCAAGTAGGTGCAAAGAAGTTTAGTGCTGAGAAAACAAATGCAGAATCCTGAGGTTGATGGTGCTCTGTGCATGAGATTAGTGCCTATTTCTGTGAGCAAAGCAGCCCAGGAGAATAAACTACTTTGAACCCAGGAGAATAAACTACTTTGTGCCATAAATCTTCCAAGAACTCCTCATCTACGCTATCTTACCCAGCTGTCTTTTCCAGTCAATACGTTGCTTAAAATCGCCCATGACTATCTCTGAGCCTTTCTGACAAACTCTCAGTATTTCTTCCTTAATGCTGTACCTCTAAGTGTGGTCACTGTTACTTCCACTTTAACCTACTCATTTCTCAACTCAACTCAAACTATTTGTGCAGCTTGGTTTCCTGAACTGAGGTCATCATTCTGTAATGTGCTAATATCATAATTAACTAACAAGATTATGTCTCCAACTTTTTCCTAGCTTCGTGTTGTCATTCTGAAACGTTCTGTACCCTTCAATATTCAGGTCCAAATCCATGTTATCCTGCAGCCATGTCTGTCTAATGGCTACCAGCTTCTACTTATCTAATATTCATGCATCGGTTCATCTGCTTTGCTTTGAATACCATGTGCATTCAGATAGAGAACCTTTAATTTCATTCACCAACTCTTCTTGTATATTCTAGTCCTATATGAAGCTTGACTCGTAGATTTGTATTGTCTATCACTTCGTATTCTGGTTTGTTTATTATTTCCCTCATGAATACCTTTCTATTTGAGCTTGACTCTGCTCCTTGATTTACCACATCTTTCCAAATTTGATCTCTTATGATATGGTGCTCAGTTAATTCATTGGCATATGGCCCTCACGCACATTCAGGCAAAATGAAACAATCTTAAACCTATTAGCAATTGCAAAGGCTGAGTAACCTGCGGTCTTGCAGTCATAGAGTCATTGAGTCACACAGAATAAAACACGCTCTTTGGTCCAACCAATCCATACCAACTATAATTACAAACTAAATTAGACCTACTTGCTTGCATTTGGCCCATGTACCTCCAAGCATTTCTTATTCATGTAGTTATCCAAATGTATTTAAATGTTGTAAATATCGGCATTGACCACTTCCTCTGGAAGTTCATTCCACACATGAACCCCTCTCTGTACATAAAAAAATTGTGGCTCAGTGGTTAACACTGCTGCCTCACAGCGCCAAGGACCTGGATTCAATTCCACCCTAAGGTGACTGAATGTGTGGAGTTTATACATTCTCCCTGTGTGGGTTGCTGCTAGGTGATCTGGTTTCCTCGCACACTCCGAAGATGTGCAGGCTAGCTGGATTGACCACGTTAAACTGTTCATAATGTTCAGGAATGTGCAGGCTAGGGGGTTAACCATGGAAATGCTCAGTTATAGGGTAAGGAGATCAATCTGGGTGGGATGGTCTTTGGAGGCTTGGTCAGTGTTGGACTGAATGGCCTGTTCCCACCCTGTGGGGGCTCAATGGAATGGTAAGCCCTTTGTAAACCTTTCCCCTCTCACCTTAAAAACGTATCCCCTAGTCTTGAAATTCCCCACCCTGGGGGAAAGACACCAGCCATTCACCTTATCTATACCTTACATGATTTTATAAATTTCTATAAGGTCAACCCTCAACCTCCTGCACTCCAGTGGAAGAAGCCCCAGCCTATCCAGACTCTCCTGGTAACTCAAACCCTCCATTCCTGCCAACATCCTGGTAAATCTCTTCTCAACTCTCTCCAGCTTAGAATTATTCTTCCTATAAAAGGCAACAAGAATTGGACACAGTGACCCAGAAAACAGCTTGCCAATATCTTGGACAGCCTCAACATGTGGTCCCAACTCCTATACTCAAAGGTCTGAGCAATGAAAGCAAGTGTGCTAAATGCCGTTGTAACCACCCTGTCTACATCTAATGCAAACTCCAAAGAATTATGCACCTGAGCCCCTTGATCTCTCCATTCTTCAACACTACCCCCGACCCTAATTTTAATTGTATATGCCCTGACCCGTGTTCATTTTACCAAAAAGCAATACTTCACATTTATCCAAATTAAACTCCACTTATCACTCTACAGCCCATTAACCTAATTGATCAAGAACGCTTTGTCATCTTAAATAAGATTCTTCACTGTCCACGATACTACCAATTATGATGTCAGCCCTTCCATCCAAAAAGCAACCCTCCACCATCATTCTCTGTCTCCTGCCATTAAGCCAATTTTGTATTCAATTGGCAAACTCATCCTGAATCGCATGTGATCTCTTTCCTAATTAGTCTCAATGCAGACCCTAGTCAAAAGCTTCATGAAAGTCCATGTAAACAATGACTACCACTCCATCCTCATCAAACATCTTGGTTACTTCCTCAAAAAACTCAATTAAGTTTGTGAGGCAAGATCTCTCTTGCACAAAACCCTGTCAATTATCTTTAATTATTCTTTCCTTCTCCAAATGCATGTAAACCCAACCTTTCAGCATCACCTCCAACACCACCTTAACTACCACTGAGGTCAGACTCACAGGTCTATAGATTCCAGCTTTCTCCTTACAACCCTTCTTAAACAAAGCCACAACACTAGTCAGCCTCCAATCATCTGGCACATCACCTGTAGTTTTAGATGATATAAATATTTCTGCAAGGGCATCACATTTCCTCCCTAACTTCCCATAATGTCCTGGGATCCATTAGATCACGCCCAGGAGATTTATTCACTGTTCTATTTTCTAAGACCTGCAGCACTTCCTCTTCTGTAATGTGAATTGTTTTCAAAATATCAATATTTATTTCTGGGTTCTCTAGCCTCCATTTTGTTCTCCACAGTAAAAACTGGCACAAAATATTAATCTAATTACCCTCCAATCTCCTGAGGTGTACCAAAAAGACAACCTCTTTGATCTTTAAGGGACTCTGCTCTCTAGTTGCTCGCTTGCTCTTAATGGACTTGTAGAATTTATTTGGATTATCCTTAAATATATCTACCAAGGCTATCTCATATCATTTCTTTGCCTTCTTGACCTCCCTGTTAAGAATTCCCCTACGCTCTTTATACTGTCGGAGAGATTAATTTGAACTCAGTTGTCTATACCTAATCTATGATTCTTTCTTATTCTTGACCAGAACCTCAATGTTTTTATTCATCCATTGTTACTAATTCTACCAGTCTACCTTTCACTCAAACAGGAACATAATGACTCTGAACTTTTATTATCACACTTTTGAAAACCTCCCACTTATCAGATGTCGCTTTACCCCCAAAAAGTCTTATTCCAATCAACTTTAGAAAGTTCTTCTATCATGCCATAAACATGAGTCTTAGTTCAATTAGTGCTTCCACGATGAGGCATTCCACTCCCGCACATCCCAGATGTCCAAGTTCTTCAAGGACCGCAACATTCCCCCCACAGTGGTCGAGAACGACCTTGACCGCGTCTCCCGCATTTCCCACAACACATCCCTCACACCCCCGCCCCCGCCACAACCGCCCAAAAAGGATCCCCCTCATTCTCACACACCACCCCACCAACCTCCGGATACAACACATCATCCTCCGACTCTTCCGCCATCTACAATCTGACCCCACCACCCAAGACATTTTTCCATCCCCACCCTTGTCTGCTTTCCGGAGAGACCACTCTCTCTGTGACTCCCTTGTTTGCTCCACACTGCCCTCCAACCCCACCACACCCGGCACCTTCCCCTGCAACTGCAGGAAATGCTACACTTGACCCCACACCTCCTCCCTCACCCCTATCCCAGGCCCCAAGATGACTTTCCATATTAAGCAGAGGTTCACCTGCACATCTGCCAATGTGGTATACTGCATCCACTGTACCCAGTGTGGCTTCCTCTACATTGGGGAAACCAAGCGGAGGCTTGGGGACCGCTTTGCAGAACACCTCCGCTTGGTTCGCAGTAAACAACTGCACCTCCCAGTCGCAAACCATTTCCACTTCCCCCCCATTCTTTAGATGACATGTCCATCATGGGCCTCCTGCAGTGCCACAACGATGCCACCCGAAGGTTGCAGGAACAGCAACTCATATTCCGCCTGGGAACCCTGCAGCCCAATGGTATCAGTGTGGACTTCACCAGCTTCAAAATCTTCCCTTCCCCCACCGCATCCTAAAACCAGCCCAGCTCTTCCCCTCCACCCACTGCATCCCAAAACCAGTCCAACCTGTCTCTGCCTCCCTAACCTGTTCTTCTTCTCACCCATCCCTTCCTCCCACCCCAAGCCGCACCTCCATCTCCTACCTACTAACGTCATCCCACCTCCTTGACCTGTCCGTCTTCCCTGGACTGACCTATCCCCTCCCTAACTTCCTACCTATACTCTCCTCTCCACCTATCTTGTTTTCTCTCCATCTTCGGTCCACCTCCCCCTTTCTCTCTATTTATTCCAGAACCCTCACCCCATCCCCCTCTGTGATGAAGGGTCTAGGCCCGAAACATCAGCTTTTGTGCTCCTGAGATGGTGCTGGGCCTGCTGTGTTCATCCAGCCTCACATTTTATTATCTTAGTTCAATTAAAAAGCTTTAACTTTTATGGAAGGCTATTTCTTTTTCTTAACTGTTTTAGAATCTCCTGCCTGTGCCCTTGACAGAAGAGTCTCCTATCGCAATTATGTTTTAAAAAATTTGTCAAACCCTGCACACCAAAAGATTCATTCATAATGCTCAAGATCTGACTGTCTCTTCTATTTTCCTCTGAGAGACTATCCTTTTCAACAGTACCCAAAACTAAGTCAGACTCTCCTATCCTTGATCACTGACAAAATCAGATGCGAAGAGGTGCGACTGCCTCTTGGTACAAAGAATTCAGGTAACTTTTACCATCTGTGATCCACCACTGTGTCTGTAGTTCAGCCTTTGAGTCATAAACACTGAAGCAAAGCTACTTGAACTCCAAGTGCTTACCACAGATATATTTGCCTTTATTTGTATTGGTATCCAGGAGCTCTCATATTCTGCAATTTTGACATATAATCTGTTCCGCTGTTCCTAATGTGCTCTAAGGAGTTACTTAATTATGTTATTCAACCATATGTGGGGTAGCGTAGTGGCTCAGTGGTTAGCAATGCTGCCTCACAGTGCCACAGGCCTGGGTTTGATTCCACCCTTGGGTGACTGCCTGTGTGGTTCTCTAACTATCTGCATGAGTTTCCTCTGGCTGCTCCGGTTTGCTCCGATTGCCCAAAGACGTGCAGGGTAGGAGCTTGGACATGGGAAATGCAGGGTTCTCGGGAATGGAGGTGGGACTGGGTGGGAGGATCAATGTAAACTTGGGTTGAATGGCCCACTTCTACATTGTAGTGATTCTATAATATACTTGCTCATACTTTTATGTATTTTATTAGCCTTTTGGCTGTTGTGTCTGTGGCTCACTAGAACCATAAACAGAACACCAGGTAGAGAGAGGTTAAAATAGAACAGGGAATTCTTTGTTGTGCATCCTTTCAATTCCACAGTCAGTCCTAAACTGTCTCCCTAAGTCATGTCTCCAGGTCACCTGAACCAGTCTCTGAAAGAGGCAACACCATATAACTATATGAATAACAACCACCAGTTACTGCCATTATAACTTTAGGAATAGAGTGAGCCACAGTCTCTTACCAGATACTGACCACAGAACTAGCTTCTTCTCCTATAGGAACAAATTGTGTGAATCAATTTCTGAGACTGAAAATGTTTAGGAAAAGCAACAGAACACCTCATTCCATTGCTCACCCTATCTCCCATAACTACCTTCCTCCAGTACTGTTTTGTAAGTGTGCTTAGGAACAAATGAAACTAGGCAACTTGGTGTGACTTAGTACTTAAGCCAAAAGACCTATATGACTCATTCAACGACTATCTAGATTCAGCTGCTTCATAGTTAAACCCAATTGCTTTTGCACTGGAGGCCTTGTTAAAATTTTGCTTAAGGCTGGGAACAGACTTTACATTGTAGTTTTCAGTAAAATGCCAACCACAAATTAGAAGCAAAAGTAGATATGTACGAAGTAAGGAACTGACTTTCTTCTCCAACAACTGCAAGGATTGAGTCCTGTGTTATGTCTGTGTTATAGTGGCAGTGTATCCATCTGGTACATCTGGCTCAAAGCCACTAATGTCCAAAAAAAGGGTAAAAGCAGAATGACTTGCACTTATGTCAAGCCTTTCACGTTTTTTAAAACCCCACAGTAGCCAGTGAATTTCTTTGACATGTCATTGTAATGAGCACAGTAGTAGCGCTCCTTGGAAGGAGGAGGAATTCAGGAACTCTTTGCATTTGAATTGGCTCTAGGATAATGGAAATATGATGGGAGATTGGAAAAGATTGAATACGCTGTGGTTGACCAGGTAATTTAATATTAAACCTACTTAATTGTGCATTCTTTCAGGGAACTTGTATTTCATAATCAATCAGGTTGGCTCATTGATTGGACATGTCCCATTGATTGGTTCGGTTCCTACACCTGAACCAAGAGGCCTGAGTTCAATTCCCACATGCTTCAGAGTTGTGTAACACTACATTTGAAAAGGTTGATTAAAAAATACCTAGAGCTATCTCTGGCATTAGAACCAAATGCACAGATTGCTGGATAAACCCATTAGGTCTGCCAGCATCTGTGGAGAGAGAAACAGAGATAACATTTCGAGTTTGGTATGACTCTTCTTCAGAAGTCTGATCCTGAACTTGAAACGTTAGCTTGGTTTTAATCTCTGCAGATGCTGTCAGACTTGCTGAATTTCATCACTATTTCTGCGCTTGTTTTCGATTTCCAGCATCCACAGTAGTTTGCTATTATCCAGCAGAAAAATGCCTCCCAAGCAGCTCCAAGCAATCCTGAAACTGAATGAGCAGCCTGGAAATGTAGTGACAGACTTATCTTTGCCCTATGCAGATTGGGTGTGCAGAATGTCCATCAAGCTATAACTCTCCATGTACTTGGAAATCTCTGGACCTTGACAGCAATTGAAATACATCAACATTCTTTGACTCTCAGCATTTGAGGAGAATACTTGCTCCACACGTAGAATAGAAAATCAACAGAGACTGAAACTTGGATTTGGAGAATCTAAAATAAGACAATAGGTTTCCATATGTGTCAGAAACCATACAGATAAGTTTTTAGTAAGTTACCTTACTGGAATTTTTTATAATGATGCACATGTATTGTATTGCTGTACTGATTGGAATGAAGACAAGTTTGATCTCATTGAGTCTGAAATCCCTGATTGGGATTGTTAACCTGGGCCAATCAGAGAACCCTGGCTGACAGATAGAAACAGAAGTCTCAGAGAGTCTCAATACTCCAAGAGCTGGCACAGAGCTAGCTGGTCAGAGTCCATATATTGTGCATGTGTAAGTAAAGGGTGACTTGCTGACAGGATACTAGTGTCTATGGAGTTATTTCAATTAGAAACTGAAAGAACTGTGGATGCTGTAAATCAGGAACAAAAACAGAAGTTGCTGGAAAAGCTCAGCAGGCCTGGCAGCCTCTGTGAGGAAAAAATCAGAGTTAACGTTTTGGGTCTGGTGAATAATCCGGTGAGAACAGAGTTCTGAGGAAAGGTCACCTGATCCAAAACGTTAGCTCTGATCTTTTCTTTACAGATGCTGCCAGACCTGCTGATCTTTTCCAGCAATGTCTTATTTTGTTCTTGAATTATTACAATAGCTTTCTTATATGTTGTTACTCTTATACAGCATCTTCAGGACAAAAAAAACAGTCAATATTAACACTAGCCTTTATAGTCACACAGTTGGTCCCAATCGGAAACATCAGCTTTCCTGCTCTTCTGATGCTGCCTGGCCTGCTGTGTTCCTCCAGCTCCATACTGTGGTATTGCTGACTCCAACAACGGCAGTTCTTACTAACTCTGAAATTTTAGGACAGTGGCTTTTATGCTACCTTCTCTAAACTTTTGGAATACATTAGGGGATTCTGTGGAACCAGTGAGTTCCTGAGAGAGTTCGATAGATTTCAAGTAGGATGTTGTGACAGTTGTTTATCTATGCGTTATTCCTGTGAAATATTAGTAGAATAAACCCTGCATTAGATGGATGCTCATGTCCTACTGTCAATGTCAATAAGAAATTCAGTGTGACCAAGGGGAGATGGAACTCAATCAATATTTGCATGGAGTTCACACACCAAAGGTTTATTAATTATTAATTTTTCCAGCGTTGTGGTGCCATGTCTTCAGCTGTTTGGCAGTGGAAAAACTTTGCCATTCTTTATCTCAAGCATCTTTTTAAGTCTCCTTGAAACTGGGATCTTTGGTAAACCTACTGGTTATCTGTCCTGATGTATCATGGTCTCACGTTCTGAAGGGTCACTAGATCCAAAATGTTAACTCTGTTTCACTCTCCACAGATGATGTCAGACATGTTGAGTTTCCCCAGCAATTTCCGTTTATGTTTCAGATTTCCGACATCCACAATTTGTAAGAATGGTTGTTTGGAATCAATTCTTTTTTGACAATGCGCCTTGTGAATTCTGCTGTTTGACTCCAATAGAGGCACTATTTAAATGTAGAGTAACATATCCCTGCAAAGATCTACTGAAATCAATTTCCAAAAAAAATCTGCATCATTCAGTTATTTGAAATTCATTCATAAAGGAAGAAAATTACAAAATTAAAACATATTAATTTTAAAATGTTCACATTAAAAAATTCACCTTAGTTTGCAGCTTTGATAAGCAATAAAGTTTAAGGTCATTTTTAATTGTTCGAGAGTTTTAGGATTGTGCCTGTGAAGTTGACTCATTAACAGACGACAAATCTTAATGCCAAGTTCACACAACATTCCACCAAAATAGATTTAAGGCAGACTTTTGAATGAGACTGTGGGAGAACAAAGATAGTATTTTGCTAATTAAATAGCAACTTCTACCTAATTCCCTGTCATTAAAATCGAGAAAGACCAGAGGGAAAAATTAAGTATAAGAAAAACCCATCATTATTGTAACTCATGTTAATACAGTGTCTTTTGTTTGGTGGCAATTGTTTTGAATTTTTTTAGTACTCGGATATTTAAAATATTGTATGGAGACTCGTGGAGTGGTATTGTTGGTTTCATAGTAAATTTGAGCTTCAGAAAAAGACAAAAGGGATAAATTACTCAACACATGACTTATGCAGCTGAGACAGATACAGATCAGAGTAGTCAAGTTGAATCTCAGAACAATGTTCAATATTGACACAAACTCAAGGATAAGCAAATCAGAAAAAGTGATAATTCTGTTTGATTGATGATTTGGGTGATTAATGTGGAAAATGGACTGCCCAGGGAGGTGGTGGTAATGAGTCACATTGACAAAAGATATCGATAGAAACAGTTTTGGCAGAGAAAGTGTAAGAAGTAACACGGAAAGAAATGTCTTTTGGGACTAATCTGATGGATAGAGATCATTATATTTGGTTCTGTATAATTAACAACAAACATTTGAACTTGTGTAGTGTCTTTAACATTGCACAACATCCTGAAGTGCTTTACAGGAGCTTTAGCGGGCAAAATTTGACGACAAGCCACATGCAGAGATATCCAAATAGATGACTGAAATTTGGTCAATGGGGCAGGTTTTGGAAGTGATTGAAAAGAGGAAAGTTAGAGTAGTTTGGGAAAGAGTGCCAAGTGGTGAAGGCACAGCAAACAATGCTGAGGTTATGAAAATCCCAGATGTGTAAGGAACTAACGTTATCAGCGTACAAGATCTTGGAGGGCTGTTCAGTCTGGGGAGGCTTATATTTTAGGAAAGTGTGAACCGGTAGAAAATGTTTTGGTTTGTTTACATGCATCCGATAATCCACCAAGGTAGCTGTTGTCTCCTGGAGCTTACTAAGCACCTCCTTTTTTTTGATCAAGTGTTCAGTCATCTGCCCTATAATCACCCCAAAGTGATTCAGTGTCAAATTTTGTTTGGTAATGCTCCACTAAGCATTTTGAAATACTTTACTACATTGCAGTGCTATCTAAATGCAAATTGTGGATTGTCTCGAGGTTGTGGAATTAAATCCCTAAGTATTTGGAATTTTCTTTTACTGCTGTTTTCCTCCACAGAGATTGCTATGAAGGAGAATGGTGTGTGCAGTTGCACAGCTTGAAGGATTGGGTGAACATTATTAAGCCTGATATGCTTTATGCTACTTGCTCATATGAGAGTTTGTTTGTTTGATTAAGCAGTGTACCTCGATGCAGTTTATGGTTTGCTATATTTTAGTCTGTGTAGCATTTAAGAACATAAGAACTAGGAGGAGGAGTAGGCCATCTGGCCCCTTGAGCCTGCCCTTCCATTTAATAAGATCATGGCTGATCTTTTTGAGACTCAGGTCCACTTACCCGGCCAAACACCATAACCCTTAATTCCTTTACTATTCAAAAATTTATCTAGCCTTGCCTTAAACACATTCAGCGAGGTAGCTTCAACTGTTTCACTGGGCAGGGTATTCCACAGGTTCACAATCCTTTGGGTGAAGAAGTTCCTCCTGACCCCAGTCCGAAATCTGCTTCCCTTCATTTTGAGGCAATGCCCTCTATTCCTAGTTTCACCTGCTAGTGGAAACAACCTCCTTGCCTCCACATTATCTATTTCCTTCATAATCTTATATGTTTCTATAAGATCTCCCCTCATTCTTCTGAATTCCAATGAGTATAATCCCAGCCTACTCAGTCTGTCCTCATAATCCAACCCTCTCAACTCTGGAATCAACCGAGTGAATCTCCTCTGCACCCCTCCAGTGCTATTATATCTCTTCTCAAGTAAGGAGACCAAAACTGCACACAGTACTCCAGGTGTGGCCTCACCAGGACCCTATACAGCTGCAGCATAGCCTCCCTGTTTTTAAACTCCATCCCTCTAGCAATGGCAGACAAAATTCCATTTGCCTTTTTAATTACCTGCTGCACCTGCAACCCCACCTTCAGCGATTCATGCACAAGGACACCCAAGTCCCTCTGCACAGCAGCGTGCTGTAATTTTTTACCATTTAAAACACAGTCCATTTTGTTGTTATTCCTACCAAAATGGATGACCTCACACTTATCAACATTGTACTCCATCTGCCAGACCTTTGCCACTCACTTAGTCTTTCTATGTCCCTCTGCAGACTTTCAGTGTCTTCTGCACACTTTGCTCTACCACTCACCTAAGTCATCTGCAAATTTTGACACACCAAACTTAGTCCCCAGCTCCAAATCATCTATGCAAATTGTAAACTATTGTGGTCACAACACTGATCCCTGAGGCACATCACAAGCCACTGACTGCCAACCAGAAAAACACCCATTTACCCCTACTCTTTGTTTTCTATTGGTCAACCAATCCTCTATCTATGCCAATACACTACCTGTAATACCATGCAACTTTATCTAATGTAGCAGCCTTTTGTGTGACACCTTGTCAAATGCCTTCTTTAAGTCCAGACACACCACATCTACAGGTTCCCCATTGTCCATCATGCAAGTAATGTCCTCAAAGAATTCCACTAAATTAGTTAAACATGACCTACCCTTCATGAACCCATGCTGGGGGCTCCCAATGGGACAATTTACATCCAGCTGTCTTGCTATTTGTTCCTTAATGATAGATTCAAGCATTGTTCCCACTATCGAAAGGTTAAGCTAACTGGCCTATAGTTACCTGCCTTTTATCTGCTTCCTTTTTAAAACTGTGGCTTCACATTGGCTGTCTTCCAATCTGCGGGAACCACCCCAGAGTCCAGTGAATTTTGGTAAATAATTACTAGTGCATTTACTATTCCCTCATCACCTCTTTTTGTACCCTGGGATGCATTTCATCAGGGCCAGAAGACTTGTCTACATTTAGCCTCTATTAGCTTGCCCAGCACTACCTCCTTAGTGATAATGATAGTTTCTAGGTCCTCGCCTGCTATAACTTTCTTGCCATTGGTTTTTGGTGTATTATCTGTGTCTTCCACTCTGAAGACCGACGCGAAATAAATATTTAATGTCTCAGCTATTTCCTCATTCCCAGTTATTAAATGGCCTGCTCATCTTCTAAAGGATCAATGCTTACCTTCACCACTCTTTTATGATTTACATATTTATTGAAACTTTTGACTCCTGTTTTTATATTCTGAGCTAGTTTACTCTCATAATCTATTTTACTTTTCTTTATAGCTTTTTTTGTGACTTTCTGTTGGCCTTTAAAGATTTCCCAGTCTACTAGTTTCCCACCACTCTTTGCTTTTTTGTATGTGTTTTTTTTCAATCTGATACTTTCCTTTATTTCCTTAGACATCCATGGCTGGCTCTCTCTTTTCCTACAGTTCTTCCTTATCATTGGAATATACTTCTGCTGAGCACTGTGAAAAATCGTTTGAAAGTCCTCCATTGTTCCTCAATTGACCCACCAGAAAGTTTTTGCTCCCATTCTACCTTAGCTAACTCCTCCTTCATTCCTTCATAGTCTCCTTTGTTTAACCATAGGACATAGGTATTGGATTTAGCCTTCTCACGCTCCATCTGTATTTTAAATTCAACCATACTGTGATCGCTCCTTCCAAGAGGAGGATATACCACCGAACCTTGATTTTTGTTGAGTCAGATATCTTGAAATGTATTTATAACCCTGGTTACAATATCATAGGCATATAGTCAGGGGTCTGAGACAGATGTCTAACTGATTCCATCATATCAGAGCAAATGACTGAAGGTGAGATGGGTGCCTTTCTAAGGGAATATCTCATGTCATAATGTCATGAAACTGTCTTAAATCTACAGGCCTGACTAGTCTTGGATTGATGCTACAAAGCAAAGGTCTTGATACATGTTCGGTTTTCGAACCAAATAAACCAAAATAACATGAGATCTAGTCTGACACATCAGTGTATCTGAGCATTAGCCACTTTTTCTTGTGCACTTCATAATACCTAAATGCATCTTTTCAATGTAAGATTTCTGGTAACTTCTCTCAGGAGGAAAATCAACAGCACTCTCTTATAATATTCTGCCAGAAATGAAATAAAGCACTCTTTAAATAAATTTACTAATCTGTCCATTCACCAACAGGATTGTGTATCCACATTGGGGGTCAGGATCCCGAGTAGGGTTGTGAGCTGGTATTTCAAGGTCTTGTGGGTTCTGTTGCAGCAATAGCCTCCATGGGATTTTGACAGAGTTATAAACATTGTACTCTCTGCTCTACCAGGGCACGTACTCACAAATCTTATTAAAGGGTCATACCAATTTTCAAGCTGCAAAATGGTATCAGGCTGGGAAAGGTTTGGGAGGCACTGCTTGTAATTACAGGAAATTCCAATTTGGGACATGCATCACTAAGGAAATTGGAGTTTATTGCTATACCTTGGATTTACATAGTAAATTTTAGAATGACTTGGGCTATGTGAATCAATCTTCCAATTCATAACTGAATTAGGGACTGCTGAGTTTGCTGAGACTGTGCTGGGTTAAAATTAACCAAAATAATTTTCCATACAAACATTGCTTCCAGCAGAATAAAGAAACCTTTTCTCTCAGTTTGGGCTGGGTTCATACTTAGATCTTAGAATTAAGATTGACTTCTTTTCGAGATAAGCTATTGAAGAGTACTTCTTTTCTGGGCACTGAAAAGTAGCATTTGTTTATTCAAATACTACATGAGATGTGGTTGACATCAAGAGGTAATTTTAATTCAGAGTGACAGTGTAAAATGGGATATATTGAAATGGTTTAATTGCATGTCTTGTAGATTTTCACCTTCGTTGGCTTCATTGAAGGAGTGGTGGCAAAGCAGTGCTGAGCACATTGCTATGTGGTCTCAGCATGCACTGAGATGGGAATACTACTCATACTGTAGTTAAGACAAGCATTAAGTCAAGGTGTTATATGGTCTGAACCAGGATGGTATATCCTTTGAGGTAGGAATGCTATTGCTACCTGAAGTCATTGAGGGTGAAGCTGATTTCTATTGATGCTAAATCAGGCAAGGTATAACAGGAACAAAAACAAAGCTGTGGGAAAAGCTCAGCAGGTCTGGCAGCATCTGTGAAGGAGGAAACAGAGTTAATATCTTGGGTCTGGTGACCCTTCCTCAGAATTGAGGAAGTGTGTGTGAGGTATAACAGGAGTTGTCCATTCACTGTCACCTATTCTGTGCTGTTGACAAAGATCAATTTCCCTGAATTGTTTTCAATGAGACAGTGAGCTTAGACATCGGCCTTGGAATGGCATTAGATTTACAGGCGTCCTGGCATGGACTGTGTAGATACTGGATATTGAAACACTGAGATTGTAAGTTGTGTGGATCAAGTAAATGTTGATCCCTTGAAGCTGTTTGTATCAGGATAATATGACACATATATACAGATGAGAAGTTTTTATGTATCTGAACATGGCAACTGCATGGCTGTATCTCGAACACGATGGAAGGTCGGGGATGGTGATGGTGGGAGTTGGAATATCACCAGATGGTGAAATTTGAATTCAGTGAAATAACTGAGGACAACAGTTAGTCTAATGGTAATCATTGCTGAAAAAGCATATCTGGCTCACTAATGTCCCTTAGGGAAAAAAATCTTCCAGCATCTTGACTGGTTTGCATGAGATTTTCAGACGCAGAGAAATGTGGTTGACTCCTAATTGTTGGCCCAGCCAGCAAAACTCACATCTCATGACAAACAGAGAAATATACTGATGCAGTCTACACCCAGCTGAGGAATATTTTTTTCACCCAGAGGTGATGGGAGCCTGGACACCCCGTTAAGCCACCTTCTGTAAGTCATCACTACATTGGCCAAAGTAACAAGCATTTAAAAGAGAAATATCAAACACAGGCAAGCAATGGGACAGTTCCAAAGATGAACTTTCATTGACAGCTGGCAAAAGTGAGCATCAACAAAATAAAATACAGGCTGCCAGTTGGCCACAATGTCAAGCAGTTTCTGGCATGATGACCAATGTGCTTGCCTGCTTTCAACTCTCATGAACCAGGTGTCAATCAGGCTCTGTCTTACCAGAAGTGTCCACAGTAGCTGAGCCCTGTTATACACAGGAACAGCTTTGTCCTTCCCAAAAACCTTGACCTGCTCCCATTTCCCCAGTGCCTCAGCATCTATCGCATTGCCTGTTTGCCTGCTTCAATAGTGCAGAGCATAGCCCGCTAGGATGATGTGCACTATCTGAAGATTTCTACATCCCCCTGGTCCAGTTCTGGCTTGAAACCACATCATCAGCACCCCCATCATCTGCTCCAGAATGACCCTGGTCAAAGCACAAGTAGCATTGTATCTGCACTCCGCATCAGTTCGAAGGTTGTGCAATGGTGTCGGGGAGTGTTTGGGTCAGGTTTCCTTCAGCATGGAACAGACTAAAACCTGTAAAACTCTCAGAGATGGTATTTATCCCTCATTTTATTCCTTACCCCTCATTAACCAGCCCTGTAAGGTACCAGAAGCCTCAAACATAACAGGTAGCCAATAGTGCTTCAGGATGTAGGTATCATGGCAGCTGCCAGGATAGTGGGCACACACTACCAGGAAGTGGTGACAGTGATCAGAGACCACTTGGATATTAATATAATATATGCCCTCTTATGGCGCAGTAGTAGTTCCCTAACTCTGAACCGAAAGGTTTGGGTTCAAGTGCCACTAGTTCCAGAGGTGTGTAATAACATCTCTGATCAGGTTGATTAGAAAAATAGGTTAAATGAAGAAAAAAATTCCTTCCTCTTGATGAATTGTGCCACATTGTAATACTGAACTCTGTGTACCACTTATGGGCAGTTAAAAGCATGCCCCTGAGACAGCTATATTCCCGAATCCCACTGCCCACAACATGGGGAAATAAAATGCACCAGTCTGACCTTGCACAGGTACCTCCAGTTACAGAGATAGAAGGAACTGCCAATGCTGGAGAATCTGAGATAACATGGCGTGAAGCTGGATGAACAAGCAACATCAGAGGAGCAGGAAGGTTTGATATTTTGGGTCAAGACCCTTCTTCAGAATACCTCCAGTCGCTGTCCTGATGCATTTCTGGGTGCTTCACTAAGCGATCTCACACAGGTCACCCCTTGATCCCTGGAAGGAGACAGTTGCATAGAGATTCACAGTGGCTGTCTTACATAGCTACTGGGAAAGGACAGCCTCCCACTCCTGCAGCCCTCAGACCTCGCTCCAGCATAGTTCCACCACAGGGTCCCAAAACATAAGGAGCCTGCAACTGCATTTCACCTCACCCATTCCCATGAAGTGGAGTCGAGGTTAAAAAACTTGGGACCTCCTGTGAACTCCTGTGTATCCTGAGGGGCTGTGTGACTGTGATCCCTCCCTGAGCTGGCTGCTCCACATCCTCTACAGTGGCCTGCTTGCCATCAGCCCTGGTGTCCCTTTGCTGTTTTAGGAGCAGCCTCAGCGATCCACACCCAACCAGTGGCTGGGTGCTGACTTGCTGGCAATGACTTAATTTGGAAACAGAAACAGCAAAACAAAATCTTAGCTCTGAGAGCAGTCAGTGGTTCTATAGCCTGCAGGTTTGCACTGCTCATCTTCCTCCAGGCAGTGAGGTACTCTGCACCCTGATAACGAGGGTCATGTCTCCATCATTCATTCAGCTTTAGTCTCAACTTGGTGGAGCTGCTGCCGCAGCTGAATGTCCAACACATTAAAACAAAAATAGCTGCTGTACCCTAACCCTCTTCCCATCCAAGACCCACATCAATGTCAGATGGTGAAGTGGTCACCTCCACCTCCCATAGCAGCCTTTCAAGTTTCACAAGTGATGGGTCAGTTTTGACCGGCATTTGCATCTTTTTATATCATTCCTGTTAATGCCCGCATCACTGAGATACCAATGTTCAGTTTACATGAAGCAATGTCATGGAGCAAACTGCCTTTGACCAGCAACTGAAGCCAAATCACATACAATCTGTATGCATTGTAAATGACCAATGAAATGATTGTAAATTAAATACAGCTGGGGCGTGTTTCGAGGATTTTTCCCAATGATGTTCTAGGGTCCAGCAGATGTGGATCCCCCATTTTCATCCATCAAACTCACACTGACTTCACCTATCAAGGTGCTGTTGTCCCAGCCGTTTTCCAGTTGCAGTTAGCATCTGTTGAATTGTGAGGATGGTGGAGAATGCAGCTTAAGGTGGGCACAGTCAGTATGAGGTTCCGATTGGTCATCAGAACCTCCATGTCCTCTTCTACCTCAATAAGCCATTTCCACACATGTTCCCATCCCCTTCCCCACAAGCCCCACTCCATGTAGATACCCAACACATTGAACTTTATCTCATTGTCCTCCTCACCCTTGACCCCTGATTTTATACCTTAATGGTGCCTACAGTGGTTTCCAGGGTGTTCCTGTTGAGGCCACAGTAGTGGTCACTGCCAAAAACACAACCCCCACCACACACCCTACCATGCCTTGCAGTGCTGTTCTGCCCACTACTCTTAAACCATTAATTTATCCCCATCACTGTCACTCAAATCCACTCTTGACTGCCCCACTCCTTTTGTCAATGAACGCCTGATGCCTTTAAGGTGTTCTCTAGCACCATCCTCAACAGCCAATGTACAGACTCCCCAGGACTGCACCCCATAACTCAAGCCCCACATCTCTCACTGACTTCAACTAGCAGCCCCTAGACATTACTGACAAGGCACCTGGCTGGTATCTTGGAACTGTTCAGTTGATGATAAATGATTCCTCTGACTACTTGTGATGCCACTTCGGGACAGCCCATTGCCCAGTCCTTGGGCTGTAATTGGGCATATGTCCTAACTGTGCCCAGGCTGAGTGGATAACTGACCATGGCTTAGCCCTTGGACTGTGTATGGCCTATGCCTATGAGTGAGTGTACTCCAGTTAAACTGTGCCACACCTTGATTGCACCAATCTTCACCCACTTTCCAACATGACTGCCTGGTTGAATAAACGAGCAATGTGTTTGCCATGCAGGCGGTTGACACCTGCTATTAGTGTTAGGTTGATATCTTGGCACACTGTAAAACAATAAGTTCTATAGTTCCCTTGCCACCTTAAAACTTCCTGGAGAGATGGCAAACATTCCGTGCAAAATGGCTTGTCAATATGACAGTACTTATAGCATCAATACACTAACAGCAATGGCAAGGATAATGTGAGCACACAGGCAGATGCTAAATAAGCAGGCAGTGAGAAAGCGAGTAAGCAATGCATGAGATGAGTGACTGTCCCTGTGCACAAAGTTCCCTGCAGTAGCCTTTCAAAACTAGTTGCCAGTGTATCCTACTACGTAGATCTGTATTTCCTCAGTGTCCCACAAGTGGATCAGAGAGGTGTCATGAAGTGTTGGCTATTGGTAAATGCCAATGACTGTGGATAAGAGGGGTGTGCAGCTGGTGCCCTTGGATTGTACTCTTTTGAATGTGGGTACTCAGCAGGTGCCTGCTCTGAACTCCATGCTGAGAAATCTTGGCATCTCATTTGCTTGCAGCAGATAATAGGATAGGAAACTGTATATTAGTGGTTTGATATGTACAATAATCCCATGCAATAGGCAGCTCACGGCCCACCTAGAATCAAATCACCAACACCCAGGTTTTGTTAAAAGGCACAACATGTTGCTCCCAACTTCAAGATAGGTCTTGTTGGACTTCTTGAGTGGTTCTGCACATTTCCTGCCGTAGCCCACATGTTTGAGGCCCCCTCAACATTCTGCTATTGTACATTTGATACTATTTTCGTAAATTATATCAAGTCTCCCTTGGTAAATATATAGCCACATGCTCTTCTCTTGCACATAATTCTTCTGTTCTGACATATTTCTTATATTCTGATCTGGACCTCACAATATAACAAAACAACATCATCTACTTAATATTGGCAGTTCAGACACACAATGCCAGTGCAAAAAACAGAGGTCCAGGGAAACATTGCCATTCATTGTGTAGCAATATGTTACGAGTACTCCTGCTTTCTCCCACGGTTTTGTTCGAGACAGAGCTAATGCTAGGTAGCAGCTGCCTCTTTCAATGACTGGTTACAGCCAAAGATTTAATTAGTTTGATAATGGTTTATTTCTTTAAACAGATCGAAATACTAATGTTGAATAACCGGCTGCAGCTCCTAGAACTCTACCTGCCGCATCCAAATACATTAACTGCTGCAGTATGCAAATTATGCTGGTTACATATTTGCATCAAAATTATTCTGGGAGAGGGGGAGGGTTAGTATTAGTTTAGTGGGCACATCAACAGTCTGCAATGTCAACTGATACAGTAATTTATTTTTCAATTTGGGGAGAATTATGGCCATTGTCCCGAGAATCCATTTCTGGCTTTGCACTATACCTAGATTATTTTCTTGTTAACAGCAATGTGGAGATGCAATTGTTTCGTGCTTATCTCATTTTGATGTTTTTCTTTTTCGATGACTTAGGTTTTATTTTTAATGATTTCCTTGTTAGCTTTTTCACAAAGGATTTTATCTGTTAAATGCCTTTCTTGACCTGAAGGGCTGGTAAGGGATTTTTTTCAACATTTTCTGTGGGGTATTGTCAAGACTAGCATTTGCTGCCCATTCTTGTTTGCCTAAGCATCTACTTCCTTATATGAGTGGAAAGAAGTTGCAGAGAACATACCAAATTAAGCTTTTTGGCACTTTTCTCTTTTTTTGGAACAATGCCCATCCTTGACTGCACTTGGCCGTCAGATTAGGAACTTAGCAGTAGAAAAATAAAATGTTGCAGTAAATTGAGGCATTGATACTGTGCCAAGGCTATGTTCCATATTACTTTTTATAGGAACCAAAACATATAATGCCTACAGCACAGAAAGAGACCATTTGGCCCTTTGAGCCCATACCCACAGTCTGCAAGAATAATTTAGCTCGTTCCACTCTGTCACACTTCCACTGCGATTCTTTTTTCCCTTCAGGTACTTATCATAATTGCCTCCACTAACTTTTCAAGCAGTTTATTCCAGTCATTGTATAAAAACACTTTTCTTCACTTTACCTTTGTGTCTTTTTAGGTTTGCACCTTGAATCTGTCCTTTTGAATGTTAGCATTTCCATCAACTGAAAGAACATCTCTTCATCTTCTCTCTCATGAACTGTCAAGATTTTCAACAAGCTTATCAAAACTTTCTTCAACTTTCTGTTTTCTAAGCAGAACAATCCCATTTTCTCCAATCTATCCAAGTAACTGAAGTTCCTCATTCTTGGAGTTGTTCTTGTAAATCCTTTTTGCACATTCACTGAAGACTTCATATCCTTCTGAAAGTCAAAGTTGGACACAATATTCCAGCTGAAGTTTAGTTAGTATAAGTGCTCATCACCTTGCTTTTGTGTTTTATAGATTTAATGATTGAACTGAAGACACCAGTGATTGAATTTAAAAGTATCTTTTTCCCATTTTTTCCCTTGTAGACTGGAACTAACTCTTCTCAAACATCAGCTTATGTCCAGATGTCTGGTAAGTACATTTTTTTTGCCAAAGTACTTCCAAAATACCAACAACTAAACAAAGGATATTAATAAACTCATATAAATCTTACTTATCAGTTGGACTCATGGTGTGATTTATGTTAACATGTTTCTGATGAAGGGTCTAGGCCTGAAATGTCAGCTTTTGTGCTCCTAAGATGATGCTGGGCCTGCTGTGTTCATCCAGCTCCACACTTTGTTATCAGCAATTTCTCTGTTCTTTTTGGAGAAAACAATTTGTCCCTGCAGTGCATTGTTATTGTCCAGGAAATGCTTATGGAAACAGACAATTCCTACTGCTTGGCCATGGCAATGCCCTGTATCGTAGAGGCTTAGACCCCTACAAAATGGAAAATAGGCCCTTTGACTCATCAATTCTCTGCCAGTCAAAAATAACCACCTAACTATTCTAATCCTATTTTCCAGCACTTGGCCAATAGCCTTGTGTGCTTTGGCATCACAAGTGTGCATCTAAATCCTTCTTAAATGTTATGAGGGTTTCTGCCTCTACCTTCCACTTCATGTTTAATTTTGGCATTAAAATCTTACTTCTGTTCTTGCTCTCTTCATAACGGTGGCTAAATATTCACGCAATTAAATATATTAAATAGGTACTGTGAGGGAGTGTCTTGTAGTTAATAGTTCAGTATTCATTCAAACTTATTTGAATACCAACATATTTTTGATTGCTTGGTTTCACCAAATTATGATTGTGTTTAAAAGATGAAGCTTGGTGACACCTCAAAGGGGCTGTGAGGCCACAATATATTTTGGATCCAGATAATGGATAAGGATGCACACAAAATAGGACTTTTTGTGAATACGCTCAAGTGTGGAAAAGGAATAAAACCCTTACCTAGGTGTTACTGAATGCCTGTAAGAGATCGCAATTGCAAAACAGAAATCTTTCTGATGAGTACCTGTCCTCAGTTACTACTCAATCAGGTTCTAATAAAGTTTGCACCTAAGAAGAGATGAATTGTGAATGTTGGGATTATCATTACTGATATTTGAATTTTTATACAGTATTATTTTCAACTTAAGATAATAGTGCATATAATATGCTCAATTCCACTGGAGAGAGAGAGATCTATGCCTAAAATACTAAGCTATTTTAACTATGAAATAATTTTTCAGTGCATTTAATGCACATTAAAAAAGAAACACTTGACGCATTGTGCTGTAATTTCTCATTATTTGATATTAATGCAGACAAATAATTTGTGAAACAATGCTTTCTTCAGTTTAACAAAAATCCTTGTTTTTTTTAATAAGAAGGTTATCACTGATTACTAAAACAGCATTGAAATGCATCTTTAAAAAAAATTCCTCAGAGTATTGTTTGAAAAGGATCGTTTCTATATTTCTAAGAATTTCCCTAAATGTTTGATGCTGGTCAATCAATATGCCTGGGACGAAGACCTCACATTGAATTGGTGCAGATTTAAGAAGAAAACCTTCTCCATAATATGGAGATGTCGGTGTTGGACTGGGGTGGAAAAAGTCAGAAGTCACCTGACAGCAGGTTATAGTCCAAAAGGTTCATTTAAAATCACCAGCTTTCGGAGTGCTGCTCCTTTGTCACGTGACCAAGGAGCAACATTCCAAAAGCTTGTGAGTTTAAATAAAGCTGTTGGACAGTGACCTGGTGTCGTATGACTTCTGACATTTTCCATAAAAGTTAGCAGGTACTCTGAGCTGCTTCTTTTAAAAAAAAATTTAATACAAAAGAGGACAGTGTCTCTGGGGAGAAAACAATACGCAACCAATCAATTTTTTTGGATATTTTTCTCAGGAAGACAGATTAGGAACAGCATTGTTAGAGGTTTGGAATAAGAATCCTTGCACAAGCTCATATTCAGAGAATGATCTCTGCTGCAGGATGTGTTTAAGGTGTAAGAGATGTCTAGCCTGGATGCTGTAGGCAGGGAAGATAGATAACAAAACCTGGTGAACAGTAACAGCACAGAATGAGGCCATGCCAGAGACTAATTTCGTGAGGGTGCTGATGCGTTGGATTAAAATTATTACATGCTGACTCAGTCTCTGTCAGGAGTAAAATGGGTGCCAAGCAGACTAACTTGAAAATGGGTCAGATTGTATCTGATTTGCCTAGGCATTTGTTCTACTGCCTGTCTTGTGGGGTCCCTGCAACTAGGACCCTTGAATATAAACCATAAGAAATAGGAGCAGGAATCGATGTTTCAGCTGTTTGAACTGCTCCACCCATTAATAAGATTTTGGTCACACTTTTACAGCAACTGCACATTCTGGCCCAATACCCAGAGTCCTTGATTCCCTTAATGTGCAAAATTCTTTTGATTGTGGTTTTGAATATATTTAAAGACCAGTAACAGCCTCTTGGTTGGAGAATGACAAAGATTCACAGCCCTCTGAGTGAACAGCTATCATCACATCTCATATGCCATAAGGTTGTAGCGAAAATTTGTAGCTCGGGTTGTGTATACAGTTGTTTGTTAGCTCGTCGAGCCGGTTGTTCTGTGGTGTGCTGATGTTTTGTTACCTTGCTAGGCAACATCATCAATGTGGCCTCTAATCGAAGCGTTGATGTTCTGCTTCCTTCTTGATTTATATGATCCTCTGGTGTGATGTTCTTGTCGCTCCCGGTTCTGTTGTTTTAGCGGCAGTCTGTATACAGGATCTATTTCTGTGTGTTTGTTAATGAAGTCCTGTGTTGAGAACCAGGCTTCCAGAAATTGCCTTGCATGTCTGGTGTTTGCTTATCCCAGTCTGGTCACTTTGTCCCAGTCAAGCTGATGGCCCTCATTATCTGTGTGTAATGAAACAAGTGAATATTGGTCATGTCTCAAAAATATACCAGAAATGACTACCAGACTCCTAAGATCACATAAGGTCATGATTGCACATAAACGTACAGCAACACTGTGCCAAATGTTATCAAAGATTAAAGATCTCATGCCGCCAGTAAAAAAGACCAAAGTGATATATGGAATACCACGCAGTGAGTGCAGTAAACATTATATAGGACAAACAGTGAGGAATATGATGACCAGGGTGCATGAACACCATCTGGCAGTAAAAAGACATGACCAATATTCACTTGTCTCAATACACACAAACAATGAGGGCCATCATTTTGACTGAGATAAAGTGACCATACTGGCACAAGCGAGCACCAGACAGGCAAGAAATTTCTGGAAGCCTGGTTCTCAACATGGGACTCCATTAACAAACACATAGAAATAGACCCAGGAAACAGACATATTAAGGAACTGCAGATGCTGCAGAATCTGAGATAACAAGGTGTAGAGCTGGATGAACACGGCAGGCCAAGCAGCATCAGAGGAGCAGGAAAGTGATGCTTCAGGCCTAGATCCTTCTTCAGAAAGGGCTTCTTCATCCAGCTCTACACCTTATTATCCCAGTATATAGACTGCTGCTAACACATCAGAACTGGAAGCGATAAGACCATCACACCAGAGGATCATACAAATCTGGAAGGAAGCAGAACACCATGGTACTATGCTGTCAGCCTCAATCATCTACCCTGTCTAGCACTATAAACATTTGACATGTTTTGATCAGAATGTTAAGGAGCGGGCTAATATCTATTGAAAGTTGCCTTTTAAAAATGAGACCCCAGTGTAAGTGAAGACACTGGACTCATTTATTAGCTACCTCTGTAGCCATTAATTGGTCACTGGGGAATGTTTTGAAAACCAAACAAAACATATTCGTGTAGAGGCAGCATGACCTGCAGAATCCATGAGAATAGCAACCAATCCTCTCCCCTCACTTCCTATAGCCAACTCAAAGTCCCCCATTTCCTGGGATTTACCTTAGGATTTTGGCTGGTGACACAGGAGATCTGTTATTACTCTTCCCCATTACAGTGAACTGGCAGTGGTGATATGACTGATATCAGTCGTCCTACCAGTGTACTTACTTGAGACCAGTGGTGACCAATTATATTGATTTTTGGACCCACTGTTTCAGGCGCTGTTACTTGCAAAGCATCTGATGTAAGCACAGAACAATCCCACTCCCTCGTCCGTGATAATAAAATGTGAGGCTGGATGAACACAGCAGGCCAAGCAGCATCTCAGGACCACAAAAGCTGACGTTTCGGGCCTAGACCCACTCCCTCCTCCACTGACTCTCTGTAGCCAGCAACGTGCACCATCTACAAGATATACTCCAGAAATTCACCAAACATTCTGAGGCACCACCTTCCAAACCCACTGCCATTTCCATCTAGAAGCACAACAGCAAGCAGATTTATGGGAAAGATCCTCCCACAAACCACTTAGCATTCAAACTTGGAAATGTACCTCTGTTCTGTCAGTGTCACTGAGTAAAATTCTTGGAATTCTCTCCCTAACACCGTTGTGGGTCTACCTACAGTAGGTCTGTAATGGTTCAAGAAGGCAGATCACCACCACCTTCTCAAGAGCAACTTGGGGCAGACAATAAATGCTGGCTCAGCAAATGATGCCCACATCGCAAGAATAAATTTTAAAAATTACAACCAATATTTATCCCAGGGTCTTCTCACATCACATCCAGCAACAATAGTTATTTTCCGCTTTTCGTTTGACTAATGAAAGTTAACAGAAATCTTAATTTCTTAAAATGGCTACAGTCAAAGCAGAAAATGTGCTTATGAACATCGCTGGAGTGGAATGGGTGTTTTGATTCCTTTAACTAATCATTTTTGACAATGACCCCTTGAACAAGGAATGCTCTTAAACTCTCATTTTCTTATTAAGGTTTTCTGGTGATTATTAATTATAAATTTCATGGCTAAGCTGCAGTGGATAATAGCACACATCTTTTCTTTTCGAATAGGTTCCCATGTAATACCTGGTTATTATGGAGTAAGAAGGCCTTACCTATCAGATTCTGAGCTATCTCATTGTCATCCGTCTAAGCAGTACACTGCAGATGTATACTCTTCTTCTATCAGCGGGAAGTCGATTGGATGTGATCCACCGGGTGTCTCAGGGTATCAGCCCCTCTTTGACCCATACTTTACAGAAACATTTGGAGACTACCGCACACCAACATTCCCATGTGTGGCAAATTCCATTTTCACGCCACAGGGCCCCCCACCTCTCATTCCACCTTTTCCCAATGAGTCATCACATTTTTTGCTGGTATGTAATCATTTACTTTTGCCTGCTATTGTTGGTTGATATTTCCTGATTGGCAATTATGTTGAACAAAAGTGTCCGGACATGTGGTTGAACTGAATGACTTCTAGTCGGGGATTTCAGACTTGAAGCTGCCGCAACACATTGTGCATTCAAATACCTCATGGTGACTCATGGATTCTGAGGAAGGTTCACTTGACCTGAAACATTAACTCTGATTTCTCTCCACAGATGCTGCCAGATCTGCTGAGCTTTGCCAGCAATTTCTGTTTTCGTTTCTGATTTACAGCATCTGCAGTTTTGTCATATGGATTTCTGCTTCTGAAACTAGATTGGGACTTCAACTCAGTTGAAATCCACCCACTTGTACAACATCAACCTAGAGCATCATGCAAACTTTCTTGCTGAGTTTCAAAAGCTCTGCACAATAATATAGAACATCAACAATCTAGATGTGCACAGTGCCTTTAATATAATCAAACAGTGCTTCATCAGAGTGTTATAAAACAAAGTATATTGCAGGGTGACATAAGGAGATATTAACTTAGATCTTTGCATAGTCAGCCAGCTCTGGAAGCCTATACAAATGGCAGTGGGATTTGTTTCTAGAATTCCCATTCCCATTCCCATTCCCAGGTGCTGCTGATTTTCACTGGAATAGCATAAAGCTACAGGTAATGTGCCAGAACTTTGCATCCACCTCCAGGCTGGCACCCTTGCAAGGATTGGCACCATGTACACTGCTGCAATTTTCATGGAATTTGGCCAACCTGTCAAGGAGTTGTGGTTCAGGATGCCTCAGAGGAATCGTGAACCCTAGTCTGGATTCAAGACCTTTTGAAAACCTTTACCCATGCCCCTTCTCATCTTCCATTCCCCCTTTGTGCTCCTCCAAGCCCACACACCCAAAATGTAGGATGAACAGAAATGTTTAATGGCAATAAGCCTTGAAATGCTGATGTAAATCAACACCAATTCAGCTATCTGTTCTGTAAAGCCTGCTGCTTTTATAACTCTATAAAATATCAAACGTTCATAATTATAACCTGGCAACTGTGTCAGCAAAAAAAAACCCATAAAGGCCTCATTTGGAATGCTTGGTTGAGCCCCATAACTGACTAGTGGATCAATCCATCTGGGGTCTGTTTGTGCTGGCAGAAATGGTGTGTTAGATTTGATTGATAGGCATCTTATGAGGCTCTAATACGTTATTCTTTCTTTGATCTGTTTTCCCTGATGTCTGCATGTTTATTTGGGCAATGTTAAGAGGTACAAAGTGGGGCAAAGCTTCTGTAATTGAAATTATACATGCCTGGCTCTATTTGATACCTTGATAATTTTGTAAGAACAGCAATTTGGCTTCCGTGCATTTCTTTTACTGGCACTTCAAGATGCGTTGTGGTTAGTATATGGGTAATTTGTTCTGCACATAGTGTGCACTGAGTAATTAGGTATAACGAATGCAATGGGGCAATGAGAATGAAGGTGAGGGTTAAAATGCCTAACTATCTATTATATAACTTGGTCAGAGTCCCAGAGAACCAGGATAGGGCTTATAACCAGCTGGCTACATTCCGATCCTGCCTCACCTGAGTGAATTTGTGAAGTAGGGGTCAATTTAGCGGAGATGGATCTGCTGAGTTAGAAATTTTCTGATTCAAGCTGTGCTGCTAAGTGATGGGAACCTGGCCCGTGATGACTGGTAACCAAAGGCTTGGTTGAAGTGATAGGTTTTAAGGAGTGTCTCAAAGGAAGACAGTGATGCTGAGAAGTGTAGACATTTAGGGAAGATATCCCAGCTTCCAGGCCTGAACACCTGCCATGCTGGAGCAATTCAAATCAGGACAATGCAAGAAACTGAAGTGAAAGGAATGCAGTTATCTCAGAGGTTTCTTGATCTAAAAAATATTTAAGATAGATAAAGGAGCTAAAGTGAAGAAACATTGGTTCTAAATGCCTTCAGCAACTTGATAAATGTGATAATCTAAATGTGTTGTTGACCGATGATGCTATGAATAAGATACCAGCCATTATGTGTGTTATAATTAGGGCCCAATCAGTTTGTACTCTTTCTGTGGTGAATGCTTTTTTTACATGTTTCTAAGGTATATAACTCCACATAATTAACTTAAGTAACTCATACTTTTGACACTGAGCACTTAAAACCTGGGACACTGCATTAAATTGTATGAGAAGAGGAAGATGAAACAGCACACTTCCATACTGCCTGCATTGACATGAATTCATTTGGTGCAAATACCTAACTGACCTTAATTTGAATTACCACCAGAGCACTGGTATAACGTATTGTCAGCTACAGCAGGGATGGTAGTACAGGGTATCTAAAAGTAGGGGCTGGGACTCCATGTGGGATTACGAGCTGAAGGTTTGGGGTCCCAAGCTCTGGCACAAACAATGGCTGCCATGGATCTCTGACCAAACCTAAAACTACTCTGCTTGCTTGGTCCCCATACTCAACTCTCTCAGATTTCACTGAGGGATCAGGACAATCTTTAGGCTTACTGGGATCGTACTGGTGGAAGATTTGGTCAAGCACCAGGTTAGTGTAAAATACCTGAGAATGGTGGGACAGTGGAGAAAGATGGCTGGCTGATTTTCATTGCAATCAATGCTCCCCTCCCCACTGTTTGGAGAACTGGTAGGATCTCTATGTTGCTTCCAGAGGAAATATCTTGATGTAATTAAATGCCCATCAAGTACTTAACTGGCTGGTGCCAGGGCTTCCGTTGGCTGACTGCCCAAGTGATTAAACATCTAGATAATGGATATCCTCCCCCATCACCTCCAAAATTTGATAGTCAATCAAAACCTTGCAACTTTCTATTGCAGTCCCTGTCGCTGGGAATGATGGTTATTATAGGTAACACAGTGAGCTCCAGCTCCGCGATGTGTGCAGGATCTCAGGACACAGGAGATCAAAGAAGGAATGGGATTCCCAGACAGCGATTCTCCTGCAAGAAGACGAGGGTGGGATTAGAGGAAACAATGGGTCTACCACCATGTGCAATGGATCCCACCTCTACTTATGCTGGACCTCTTGACTGGACCAATTGTGTCTGTGCCCCACCCTGTTTCCCACCCCCAGTAGATCTCAGGAGGCTGCAGAAAAATCTGACAGAGTTTACTGGGTGACCTTCAGGAAGCAGGAGAAAGACAAGTGCGTTCAGTCGAACACCTAATGTCACTACATTTGGACAGGCTCAGGGGTGATTGGATTTAGGTGACTCAGTAATGAGCCTAATTGGGCCACTCTGGCAGTGTGTGTGATTCTTTCGTCAGCCCCTTCTTGCTCCCCATTTTAATCAGGTACAAGTTTCCCTACAAACAAAAATCTGAAAGAACTGCGGATACCGTAAATCAGAGAAAAAAGTAGAAATTGCTGGAAAGGCTCAGCAGGTCTGGCAGCATCTATACAGTTAACGTTTCAGGTCAAGCGTCCCCTCCTCTGAACTCTGATTCTCTCCACAGATGCAGCATCTGTGGAGAGAATCAGAGTTATGAGAAAGGGTCACTTGACCCAAAACGTTAACTGTACAGATGCTGCCAGACCTGCTGAGCTTTTCCAGCAAACACTGTCTTCTCTACACTGGGAATCTGATGCAGTTACTCCAACCCAATTTTACTGAGAACTCCCCTCCCTCACACATCACACCTGCACATAATTCACACTCCCGGGTCTCCACTAAACCCAGCTTGCGGTTTCTTATTTTTATTTGTAGCAGAAAACAAGAATAGTTTGTTGTAACAGTTTTCTAAATGTGACGATGGAGCTAAATAAAGACCCGTTAGCAGCCCAGGCCAAATCACTCACTAGATATACAGATCCCTTTTCAATGCAATCTACAAAGCTCCAAGCTTTAACATGTTTGGCAAGCATGGATCAGCTCTGAGCGTATTTGTATATACAGCGCAATATGTCGGTCATTCTGCAGCTCAGTGTCCACAGCACTTGCGGAGAACCACACACCTGTTCCTGTTGCAACAGCAGCAGCAGCTGAGCTATTCAAATCCTTACCTGAAAAACATTATTTGCTGCCAAGATAATCTTACTGATCTAGCCATGAGTCATCTGGTAAATAGCCATTGGTGCGCAGTCACTAGTGCAGCGACATCAAAGGCAGAATTGAGCCTGTATCATTGTCACTTGGAAAAACTTAAACAACTAGATTTACATAGAATTTAGAAGCAAGAAAGAGGTCATTTGGCTCAACTTATTTTGCTGTTTGTGCTTCACATGTTCCATCAGCTACAACACTTATCTATGATCTCTGCAGTATTTAGATATCTACAACTAAACACTATGTATAACTTACATCCATGTCTCTATAATCTACACAGTGTTTATATGCCTATAATCAACCTACACCCAGTGTTTATACATCTATGTGTATCTTTAAGCTCCCCCCAACAAACACACACACACACACACACACACACACACACACACACACACACACACACACACACACACACACACACACACACGATGAGCTACTTAGTATTCACATATCTATAATCAATATTGTGTACCTGTAACCTGTGCCCATGTGTCTGTATTTTATATAGTTTTATAATCAACACCATAAATCTTTAATGCTGGGTGCAACACAATGTAAATAACTCCACATTCAATGGGCCACGCGGCCTTTCAGTGACTTCTCACAACTGGTGACTGTTGTATTTTGGCTTATAAGTTAGGTCCCCAGTCATCTCTTGTATGAATGATTGTTCCTTTTGTAGCTGTGGGTGAGAGTGGTATAAGGTCAGTAAAGGTAGGTGGACACATTACTGAGGCCTGCTGACATTTCCCTTTTGCATAACCCTACCTTCTTTGATGCTTTTTCTCCCTCTCATTTCTTCCTGTAAAAGACATATCCAGTATTTGTTTCAGGTTAGTCCATGTGATAGTAAATTCCACACTCTCATCACTCCTTGGCTCAGGATGTCTCCTCAACTCTTTATTGGATTTTCTGACCCCTAATTTTAATGCGCACGATAGCACCAAAAAAAATTAATTACTTACTCCTTCCTCATCTCTATGCTATTTTTTATTCCCTATACCGCATTTCTTGCAGGAGAGCATTCAAAAGAACTCTCATTCCAGGAGCTATCTCAGTAATCATTTTTCACATGTGAGCTCTAAGAATAAACATCACTCAGCTACAGAGATAACCATAGACAAGTCTAGATCCTGTCCTGAGATGGTGTTCACACACAGACACATAACTTCCTCCAGTACTAGTTGGGAAGGTTTTTATTAATAGTCCATAGGGTATGAGCATCACTGTTGAGCAACATCTATTGCCCACTGGGGCAGTTCGGAGCCAAATATATTGATGTAGGTCTGGAGTCACACGTAAGCCAGACCAGGTAAAGATGGCTGATTGCCTTCCTCAAATAACAGTAGTGAACCAGATGGACTTTTACACAAGTGGTAGTGAGTACATGGTTGCTATTAGATGACTTCATCTCTTTTAAACTCCACAATATTTATTCATTTCATATTTCATCATCTGCCATGGTGGGGTTCAAACATGTCCCCAGAATGTTAGCCTGAGTTCCTAGATCACAAGATCAATAATATTACAGTTATGACACTGCCTCCCCACAGATTCAGGAGCAAAAGCCCTGAACAACTTTTCCTCTCCCTAGCATTGTCCCTCTGCTCAGCTGGACCTCTATATATCCGATGTTAGGACGAATGAAATTGCGTGAACTCTTGACTGACAAAAAGATGAACCTTTAGGACTTTGGAGCTCTCTTGGTTCTGTTCAGCTATTGTATTTAACAACTCAGTTTCTGGGGGAAAGTCAATCAAAATCTTTGCTACTGAATATTGATGAATTCCTTTATTGAGATAATAACTGGCAGATCATTAAGATAAAGTGAAAAAGTAAGAGGTTTCTTTAAAGGCTTTCATTCATTCCTCAGGCTAAATACATCCAAATGCTCAATACAGTTTTACATGGTTATTTCACAATTTAATCTTATTTAAGTCTTATTTAATGGCACTCTAATAGTTCCATATTTCATTGACAAAACATAATGCTTTCAACTGATTCTCATCATGCATGCCAGGCAATATTTGCTCCTGAACTAAACAGTTAATGCGTCGACATGCTGTCATGTCATTAACTTGTGATGGCCTAAAATTAGCATTGTTGCCCACTTATATATCCCATCCAATTTTTGAAGATGAATTATTTACCCCTTAACAGCATCATCAGTAAAGGGCTTATATGTATGATATTTCACCATGAGTCTTAACATTTGAAGATGGGTCTCATGGCTTTTATGAAGTTATCTGTGGCTCATTGCAGTGTAAGAAGTGTGTATTAAAATGTACCTTTCTTTCAAACATAGAGAGATTCATGGGAAAGTGTTCCAGACAGTGTCATCCAGGGCGAAGGGCTTTGTGACACCCTCCAGCAAATGCAGGCGACCGCGAGTAATTGCCAGTCTTCACAAGATAGTGGCCAAGCTCTGCCTGGTCCTGACTCCAGCTCTCCATCTCAGTACAGGAGTACCAACAGGAGCAACAGCATGTCAAGCCAGGGATCCCAGCCATATCCACTTCACCCACTAGAGGAGATGCATTTTGCCTCAAGTTACCAAGCCGCCTCAACGTATGGATGTGCCCCTTTTATGACTGTACCATCGGAACTGGCTGCCAAGGTGGTCCATCTCTCACCTGAAGAATCTTCTGACATAACAACTACTTCAATGCACGATGTCTCTTCTTGGGGAAAGGAAGATGCCAGCAGCACCTGGCCTTTGTATGATGTCAGACGGACCTATTAAGATGTCTCATTTGGCAATTAATTTGTATATTTAGTTGGAGGAAGGGCCATGGTTGTGTTTTTCTCACGCTGTTGTGTGCTTATCATAGGACAAAACAATCAAAAATAATCCACTTTTAATTTTACAATGGCAAAGGAGTGTCAGACAAATTCTACCTATTTCACTTAGTTGTAGAGTACACAATAAGTTTTTAATTGGAAATGAGGATATGTAACGCAAGCATTCATTTCAACCTTGGTCACTGCCAAAATACAAGTAAGTGAGCTGTGCTTTGTGATGGTTAGCCAACTCATTAACATCTGGGCAAATGCGCTTGGTAAATGAGAACAAAAGATCTTTAGAAATAAGAACATGAGTGGATCATAAACCCCATGAATCTGCTCCACCATTCAAAATGGCTAATCTTCCTCCTCAACTCCTCTTTCTCCATTTATTCGTTTGGTTCCTTGAGACATCAAACAGCTGTCCATCTCAGTCTTGGATAAGAGCAATTACAACCCATTGGGTAGAAAATGCCAATGATTTGCAACTCTCTGAGTAGAGACCTTTCTCTTCAGCTCAGATGCCTTATCCTAAACCTTTGCTTCCATGTTGTAGATTCACAGCCATGGGAAAGAGCCTGTCTGTCTGCACTATCAAACCTTTCAGAATCTTAAACGCTTCAATGAGATCACTTCATTTACTTGGCTTCACGTCATAGGGTTAATTTAGAGGGAGTGTCCAGGGGATTTGTCTTCTGTTTCTGTCGAACACACCAACGGGCTAAAATGGGGTGACAGTTCCTAAGCCACTACTTCTCACTTTTTCTTACAAAAGACTCAGCCAGAAACTGATAATATGGTCCCCATAGAAACCATGGAAAACTCATCTGAGTGAGTTGCAGTCAATTTCAAAATTTAAACTTAACAATCATAATGGTGTCAAAAGTCTAACCTCTTTGGTAGCACTGAAGAGACATATTTCTATGGGTATACACATTGAAAATCCTACAATAAAGTTGGAAAGCTTTTATAACTTCAGGTCTCTTTAACACTATTGACCTTTGTAAGGCTGATACAGAATGTAAAGTTTGAGGGAGGTACAGCTCAATCAATCTGATATTTCATTGTGTCCCATGGTTCATTACACAACTGAAAATACCGTGACCATGCATATTGCACATAGAGAGTTCTCAGTGCTTAGTGAAGTATCTTTGTGAACGCAAAGCACGCACATGGCTGTAATCAGATACCATGATAGACTCTGAGCATGACACCCAAGTGACTTACAACCATTTCCAGACCCATAATGAGGCTACAGTCTTGCAATTTGTCAATATATTGCTGTATATTTTTGTACACGTACTGCAAGGAATCTGGTTTAATTGTGCGCTTTATTTTGATTTTGGAGTGTAGGAAGGTAGAATGGCAGTTGCATGGACTCTCTAAGATGTTGATGTTTACACTGAAGAGCTATTGATATTGACATGGCCACTACAAGCATCCATAGTAGTTGATACCAGTGAATAACATATTAGTAGTTTAGATATTGTGGGTAGATGAATAAATGGAGTGTATATCCAATAACACATTATTTTCCTGTTTTTAAGTAAAAGTCTTAACTGTATGGTTTATATCCAATTATTATTGATAAAACAAATTTTGACACTGAGTCTGTAATGTATGGGGCCATGGATATAGGAAATGGAAAATGTTTCACTATGGAATAGTTGGTGACCTTCTGTGGTTATGACAAAGAGAATGGAACTTGAGCTGACACATAACCATGTTATAGCTGATTTGAGAGTGCTTGTAGCTGACATTGGTTGTAAATATAGGAATACAGGAACAGGAGTGGCCCACTTAGGACCTTGAGCCTACTGTATTGTTCCAGATCATACTGATTGTCCATCGAAGGTGAACCATCACAGAATCCCGACAATGTGGAAACAGGCCCTTTGGCCCAACAAGTCTACACACTGACCCTCACAGCGTCCCACCCAGACCCATCCCCCTATAACCCCCTAATATACACATTCTTGAACACTATGGGCAATTTAGCATGGCCAATCCAGCTAGCCTGCACATCTTTGGACTGTGGGAGAAAGCAGGAGTAACTGGAGGAAACCCACGTCGACACAGGGAGAATGTGCAAACTCCACACAGACAGTCACCCAAGGGTGGGATCAAACCTGGGTTCTTGGCACTGTGAGGCAACAGTGCTAACCACTGAACCACCGTGCTGGCCCATGGTGTAAGGGTATGAAAATTATTATGTGGAATTGCATTGTAAACATAATATTTTGTGTGAATTCACGTGTAACTGTCAGGAATGATCATTTTTTACAATCAAAAAAAGATTGGGATGAGAGCAAATCATGAGCTAGTTGCAAATTTCAACCAATTTTAGGCATCATTTTGCTATAAAATAGGTGCCAGTTTTCTATTTTCCATTTTATTTCAGATTTCCAACATCTGCAGTATTTTGCTGTTCGGCCAAGCTCTCTATCACCCGTTTTACCAGCGGCGGCTGTTAATTTGATCCATTAGCCGTGACCAGAGTCATTGTCAATCCAAATACCCAAAATGTCACCAGTTGAGCACAAGATTTCACTCACATGCCAAAGAACTAAAGCCATGTCCTTGGTAATATTAAGCTCTAAATTGAGGGTATGACCAATGCATTAGATGAATTAAATCTCTCTTGTCCTTTTGGAATATGAATAGTTGCTTTCAGATGTTCCCTGCCTAATGTCCATCTGAATTACTTTGAAGGCCTCACCACTAATTTTGATTCCTCACTTCTGTTTGTTTACTGCAGCTATGAATTAAAATGTGCTGTGGATTTAGCTCTTGTGTAATACGATTGAAATAAATTTGTGGTTTAATGACGGAGAATAAATATGATTCCCAAAAGAAATGCTGAACCGACTAACATGAGAGATATTTTCATTAATAAAGTAATAGGCTCTATTGGAATTGCAAGTGTGACTTTTAGTCAGAGATGTCACTCCTGCCTGGTAACTTCTTGTGTCACCAGTTTTGTGTCACCAGTCGTGTTCAGTTAGCTCAGCTAGCTGGATGGCTGGCTTGTTATGCAGAGTGATGGGTGCAACTCTGAAAAGTTCTCAACCTCTCCCCTCAGATTAATCTCACCACCTACTGTCTCTCTCTCCACACAGCAGTTCTAATAGTCTATGCTAACTATTAGATCTGATCTTTTAGATTTGTGCGTGAGCAGAACATGAATCTACCCTTGTATATAAACACAAAAATGTGCAAAGTTACTTTGTTTGTACTCAAATGCAATGCGAATGTTGCAGTTTGCAGTCAAACATCAGAACTTCTTTGTGTTCTGGTAATCAAACTTATAGGGCGAAGCCCCATTGAAACTACATGATATTAACTCTAGCCGAAGTAACAACCTGTCACTGTAACTGAGGTTTCTCACATATTACTTCATTTGATATCACATTTACCCCAAGTGTCAGCAGTTATCAGCGTTTATCTTTCCACCCATTTTTGGATCCATTCAGAGTCAGAACTAATTCTGAATTCAAGGTACTGATTTTACTAAACTGCAGATAGTCCAGTCCAAATATAGAGTTGAGATTAGACACAACTTGACCTGCAGCAAATTTCCCTGGACCTTAAACCTCCCGCGTTCATCATTCCCTGACCATTGAAAATGTCAGGGTCATTAAGCTGAAAAGTTAATTCCAGCTGAGAATTTGTCGGGTCTTGACACAACAAGTCAACTTTGATGCATGCAGAACTTCAAAATTGGCAGAACCCAGAGAAATTGTGCTGCAAGATTAGCTGAAGTTTTGGTGTAATTGGTAACAAAGTATACACAGGATAAAGAGAAAGGACTTGTTTGATGGCTCTATACCTACAAGTGCAATCTGTGCAGTGAACCAGTTCAACATCTATTAGATATCCATGTGTCTGTCACGAGGATACCTGCAGTGAGATATAAACGTGGCAAATATTGACACTAACAACTGAGAGACCATCACTGATGACTGTAACCTCGTGGTAGGTTATAAGAAGGGGCAGCTAAAAATGGAAAGCTGATAAGTGATCTAGCTTTTAGAGTATGGGGATAATTTCCAAATTTGTGGTTGATATAAAACTTGGATGTTTTGTAAGCTGTGATTGAACAGTGTAGAACTTCAAAATGAATTGGACATGGAGAGACAGTTTAAAATATAAAGTATTATTCTAAAGGGAGTAGGAGCAGAGAGACCGGGGTGCACAAGAGCATAAATCAACAAAGGAAAGAGTAGTAAATAAACCATTCAGCATCCTAGACAAGGGCAAAAACAAAGTTGCTGGAAAGGCTCAGCAAGCCTGGTAGCACCTGTGAAGGGAAAAAACAGAGTTAACATTTCAGGTCCAGTGACCCTTCCTCAGAACTGATGGTGGTTGGGAAAATGTCAGTTTATATGCAGAAATAAAGGGAGGGGTGTGGGCTAGGGAGTAAACAATAGGATAGAGCCTAAAGAGAGAGAAGAGCAGTTGGACAGACAGAGGAGTTACTAACGATCAGGCTGGGAGGGTGAATAGTTGTTAATGGGGACTGTTAGTGACCAACAACAGGGGGTGTGTAATGGCAGGCTACGTGGTAACAAGGCCTGGTGTGTGGAGTAGGGGAATGGGACATGGGAGAGTTTGGGCCCTAAAAAGAGACCCTGCAGCCCCATGGACTCGAAATCGAGTTCACTAGTTTTAGCGCTTAAACTCTCCCAGTCTCCTACCTGACACACCAGATCTTGTTACCACATAGCCTGCCATTATATACCCCGTGTTGTTAGTCACTGATAGTCCCCATTAACAACCATTCACCCTCCCAACCTGATCGTTAGCGACTCTTTGTCATTCCAACTGCTCTTCTCTCTCTTTAGGCTCTATCCTAACGTTTACTCCCTACCCCATCCCCCGTCTTTCTTTCTGCATATAAACTGGCATTTTCCCAGCCACCATCAGTTCTGAGGAAGGGCTGCTGGACCGGAAACGCTAACTCTGTTTTTCCCTTCACAGAAGCTGCCAGGCCTGCTGGGCTTTTCCAGCAACTTTGTTTTTGTTCTTGATTTACAGCATCCACAGTTCTCTCAGTTTTTATTATCCTCGACAAGGGTCTCTTGTGGTAGAGTGTTTGTGTCTGTACCCCTGGGTTCAAATCCCATTTGCCCCAGGCAGGTGTCATAGCATGCCTGTGCAGTTTGATTAAAAATGTCCATACTATCTGAGGCTATATTAATAGGGGTATCGAGTACAAGAACAGGGAAGTTATGGTGAACTTATACATAACACTAGTTCAACCTCAGCTGTGGCATTGTGTACAGTTGTGGGTGCCAGATTTTAGGGAGGATGTGATCACGTTAGAGACAGTGCAAAAGAGATTTAGAAAGTGGTTGTAATCATGAGAAGCTTCAGTTATGAAGATAGATTAGAGAAGTCTGCATGGATTTCCATAAAGAAGAGAGGCTAAGAGAAGGTTTGACTGATGTTTTCCAAATCATGAGAGATCTGGACAGAGTAGATATGGAGAAGCTGATCCCATTCATGAAAGAATGAAGAACAAGAAGAAGCAGGTTTGAAGTGATTTGCAAATATCATGAGAGAAAAATATATTTTACAAACAAGTAGTTTGGATCTGGTGGCATTGCCTGGAATCATGGTGAAACAGATTCAATTGAGGCAGTCAAGAAAGTATTAGATGAAAATTTAAATAGAAGTAGTGTACAGGGCTATGGAGCCAGGTTGGGGGAAATGGCACCGCATCTTAAATGTGATCAGAAGTATAGACAGAGTGGACAGCCAGAGACTTCTTCCTAGGTTTGAGATAACTATTACGAGGGGCCATAGTTTTAAAGTGAGTGGAGGTAGATACAGGGGAGACTTCAGAGGTAGGTTCTGTACTCTGAGAGTAGGTGCATGGAATGCATTGCTGGAGAGGGCAGTGGAGTTGGCCTCATTAGGGGCATTTAAACTGCTATTCGATAGGCATCTGGATGATAATATAAGGTAGGGGTGGAAGTTAGATAGACCTGAAGTTTAGGGTAAAGGTTTGGCACAACATTGTGGGCCGAAGGGCCTGTACTGTGCTGTACTGTTCTATGTTCTATGTAGCTCAGCGAGCCAGTGCATTCAGTCACACTTGGCTCAATGTCTCCCTACTGTGCTGTAATGGTACTGTGATTCTGATCTGGCTGTGAAGAAAACCGAGAGAAAACAAAGGCCAGTGAATCATGAATCAGCATTTTCCTTTGCTTTAATTGTGACAGGGAATACTGCCTCAAAATCGGTCTTCTGAGTCATCTGGTGCTGTTAGCACAAAACCATCCATCAAGTCGTTATCTTATAAGGCAGAAGGCTGCGAAAAGGTTTTTCACTTAGCAAGCAGGTTCACACTGAGGGAGCATTGTTTTATAACAATTGCTGGAAAGAATGAGAGGGGAATTGAAGATAATTTTAATTTACCAATAGGATGCTGGGGATTGGGAATGCTCTGCCTGGTCGAAGCTGAAATCCTTATTTGTAAAACAGTTGAATTTTCACTTAAAATGCTGGAACTTACAGCGCTATGGACTAAGAGCTGGAAAGTAGAATCAGAAGCCTTCTTTTTAAAAGCACAGAAACGATAGAATGAATAGGCTCCTACAGTGCCATACATTTCCAGTGGGTGTTGTTGTTATTCCATATGTTCTAATCCCACTTCCCAGCTTGCCATCTACTGGCCATGATGAGAAATCCCACAAATGGAACAGTGAAGGGAAGAGACTGATGCCAATATAGCAATTGATGTTTCAGTTTTGAATACATGTGCCTGAGATGCTAATAATGTATGCAGGGTTCACTGAACTGGCAAACACAATCTTTTTCATCTATTTTCTTTTTCTTTTTCCCCTTAGTTTTTTTAAAAAAGCTCTCCTACATTGAATTCTCATTAATTCACACAAATTTCATTATTCAAAGACACACTGAAATGTTTTGATTCCTACATTGGCAATTTGAGTCCTATACTGTGAAATTCAGCTATCCCAAGATATCAGTTATTTTATATTCAGAGATCTTATCAAGACAATAACCTTCAAGATTTTCTTTCCTGATAATTGCAAACACAAAATCAAATCCTTTTCAGAAAGTTTTCTCAATGCTAGATGGACTAACAGGATAGCTTACTATCAGGCTGTAAATCCAATGCAAGGTAGTAAATAAATCAATCATACTGGAGACATGCAAACCCTGCCACTAGAGGGATATTTCTTCTGCTTTCTCTCTGTAATGAAATGCAGTTCCTACATTCATATTCACAGTATTCTTAATGGGAATGAGTTTGCATGAGTTGATTGGATGTGGTGTCAAACAGTATAAATGAAGCTTTTCTGGTGAAATTTCATCTCAGCTCAATTAACAATAAGACTTTAGACTGTCACTCCTATTAGTAAACAAATAATAAGGAGTTGGCCACTTGCCCCCTTGAGACTCTGCTTTCACTACTATTTCCAAACAACATCAAGATTGACATCATCCAAGATAAAGCAGCCCGCTTCATTGGTATTACATCCACAAGCATTGACTCCCTCAAAGATCTTTAGCCAGCACTTTCCAAACCCATGACTATTTCAGTGTAGAAGGACAAGGGCATCAGAAAATAGGAACACCACCACCTGTAAGTTCCCTTTTAGGCCATTCACAATTTTGTCTTCACCGCTCCTTCGCAGTTGCTGGGTCAAAATCCTGGAATTCACTCTTTAAGGACATTCTTGATCTACCAAGAATGCCGCAGTTCAAGAAGACAGCTCACCACCACTTTCTCAAGGGCAACTAGGGACACGCAATGTAATGTTGGCCCAAACAGCAATGTCCATGTCCCACGAATGAATTTAAAAAGACTTGTGATGCTTTGAAGGAAATAAAATGTCTCCTCATCTCCATTTAAATGGGCAACCCCTTAGTTTTAAACAATGGCCACCTAGTTCTAGATTGTCCCATTGGAAGAGTCATGTTCTTTGCACCCAGCTTGTCAAAATCTACTAGAATTTCATACGTTTCCATCAAGTTGCCTCTTACTCTTCTAAACTCTACTGAATACAAGCCTAGCCTGTCTAACCTTTTCACAAGAGACAATAAACTCATTACCAGTATTAGTCTGGTGAACCATCTCTGAATTGCCTCCAATGAACTGATATCACTCCTTAAGTTAGGTGACCTGTGCTGTACACAGTGCTCCAGATGCTGTATAACTTAAGAATAATCTACCTACTATTCAAATTCTCCTGCAATAAATATAAATGCTCTGTTTGCTTTTCCAACTACTTGCTGTACCTGCATACTGACATGTTGCAGTACATGCACTAAAAATTTGCAACTTCTTCACGGGGCAATGCTTGAAAAGCCCAGATTATCCTGTTTTTATCAAAATGCTTTAACTGTGAGAGCTTGCTATGCACAGGATAGCTGAAGCATTTTCTGCATTATAAAAATGACTGCATTTAAAGCAAAAATTACTTGACTTCAATGTGCTTTGGTGCAATGTTTCGTCTAACTTTTGTTTGCTGTCAGGGTCATTTTGTTGCATAGTGCAGCAAATTGTGCTTAAAAGTGTAATATGGCCCTAAATGCACGAATCTTAAAGGGAATATCACTTGGACACAATCCCTTTGTTCATTTTTGATTGCTGCATAAATGTGTTTCTGTGCGTTACCACCACTTCCATGTCGAATGACAAGGGTAGTTACAAGGAATAACCACCATCTGTAAGTTCCTCTCCAAGCCATTCACCATTCAGGCTTAGAAATTTATCACCTTTCCTTCAGCGTTGCTGGGTCAAAATCTTGAAATACCCTCCCTCCAGACTTTGAGTGTGTACTAGCGGATCAAGAAGGCAACTCAGTAAGACTTTCTCAAGGGAAACCAAGGATGGGCAATAAGTGGGGGCCCAGCCCTGTTTGCCAATATCTCAAAAAGCCACAACCAATATTTACCCTTTGCTCATATTACATCTCGTGACAATAATTAGTTTGTGCTTTTAGATTGACTAAACTCACTAAACTCGAAAGGTAAAAATGTGCATTTGAACCTCATTGGAATGGATTGAGCGCTTGATTCTGTTGATTATTCATACAGTCAAGGGCAATGAATCCAAGCCCAGCTGCTCCCATGAGTGAATTTAAAAATGCTGCTTAGATGGATCAATGCTTTAAATGTTGAAACTGTGAAAAGCACCATTTAAATACAAGTTTTTGTTTTACTCTGCTGAAAGACATAAGGAACAGATAAAACTTAATTCATTGAAATTACCGTGAAATTGCATGCCATTTGTAGCATATTTACGGTGTAAGATTGGAGCTTTTCTTTGTGCTGTGTTTCAATTAGGATAGAGGTTATTCCTTTTCCTTCTTTTCCTCCAGTTCCCACTGCTTTAGAGCTGCAGTTAAGGAGGATACAAGAAATGTAACAGAGACCTCTCATACCCACTGTTTAAGAAAGTAGGATTTTTGGGTTTCTGTGAGTGGTTCCTATTTTGTTGGAAAAGCTAACAGCAAATTCATGGGACAGCTTTGGTAGGGCTCTTGTGAGTGTTGTTGAACAGACACTCAACAGTGCAGACGCCTAGTTCTTTGAATGTGGAGTTGCAGGTAGACACAGTGGCAAAAAAGCCTTTTGGCACGCTTGCCTTCATTGGTAGGTGCACTGAGAATAGGATTTGGGATGTCATGTTGTGGCTGTACAGGACATTGGTGAGGACACTTTTAGAGCATTGCAAACAATTCTGGTCTCGCTTGATATAGGAAAGATGTCGTTAAACTTGAAAGGGTTCAAAAAAGATTTACAAGGATGTTGCTGGGATGGAAGGGTTTGATTTATGGGGAGAGGCTGAATAGGTGAGGCTCATTTTCTCTCGAGTGTTGGAGGCTGAAGGGTTTCAAAAATCATGAGGGGCATTGATAAGGTGAATGGTCATGATCTTTTTTCCAGGGTAAGGGAATCCAAAACTAGAGGGTATATGGTTAAAGTGAGAGGGGAAAGATTTAAAAAGGACATGAGGGCTAAATGTTTCTCGCAGCGGGTGATGTATGTACAGAATGAGCTGACAAAGGAAATGGTGGAGGCTGGTGAAATTACCACATTTAAAAGACATCTGGATGGGTATATGTATAGGAAATGCATAGATGGATAGGGGCCAAATTCTGGAAAATGAGACTAGAGCAGTTCAAGGTATCTGGTTGGAATGGGCAAGTTGGTCCAAAGGGTCTGTTACTGTGTTGTATGACTCTATAATATTACATGAGAAGGTGGACCTTCATATCAAGTGTGCACCAGACCCTTAACAATGTAAAGAAAGTCAACTCTTGTGTCCATCCCCATATCATATGCACAATGTCCTGGGGCTTTGGCTTAGGACCACAAGCTCTCCATGGCAGTGGACAGCATGGTCAGTGGACCAGGCCAGGCCATACCCACCAGCATGAGCAACTCTCACAGAATAACAGCTGTAAACCACTTAAGGAGCAAAAGGCAACTTCATTGAACTATCCACCAACCCTTGGGTTAATCCTCGGCCCATTACCCCATATTGTTGGCATCAAAGCCCCACAAACTACAGGATTTGGTAGGTAATTCCATTTCTCTCTCCACGGATGCTGTCAAACCTATTGTGGTTCTCCAGCAATTTATGTTTTATATTTCCTTCCAACCAGTTGTTTTACTAACTTAATTTGATCATGATGGAGAGGAGAGTCAGAGTAATTATAGTACATGTAGGCCATTGAGCCTATCAAACCCATGCTGGTACTTTATAGAGCAATCCAGTCTGTCCTATCCTGCCCACTCAGTCTCAGCGGTCCTCCAAATGCATTTCCATGAAGTGCCTTCTCATTGAAATTGGTAGCAAGTCCCAAATCATTGCCACCCTCTGTACTTCCTCATACCACGCCACCCCCCCCCCCCCCCCCACCCCCGCCCCGGTAACCCTTGTCCAACCCCTTAACACTGTGTCCCTGTTTATTATTGCTTCCATTTGTCAACATACATTAAGCCTGTTATAATTCTATGAGTCTCTCTCAAACGTATGCCTTAGCCTCCTTTGCTCTGAGGGCAATAACCTCAACTTCTTCACTCTAGCCTCATCAACCTAACCTATCCTTCATTCCTACAATCATTCTGTTAATTGCCTTCTGCCTCTCAATGCTGCCCTACAGTATGGTGACCTGAGGAGGATGCAATGCTCTAGATGTGGTCTAAGCAAAGCTTTACAAAGGATTCATGCTCATAGCACACAGATTGCCGTGTAAAGATCTGAATGTCAGCACTGGATCTCGGGGAAGAGAGAGCGCAGAGTTCCCTCTCTTCAAATGCCTTCAGTGTTAGCAGGATAACATTTACTCAATGTTGCACTGGGGTCTTAACTTAAAAGTTTATTTTTTCTTGGGAAGTGAGATAAAAAGAAAAGCCTATTACAAGTTTTCATTCTGAGTAACAAAAGGGGCATTCCAGACATCAATACTGATCATAGCCATTTCCTTGGTTGAGATTGCTCACAGAATTGGAGTTCTATCATTGAAAGATGTTGATGTGATGAGCTGCCTGAAAACCTCCAGTTTGTCCTTCACAAGGCATGGATCCCTGGCTTTGAACCATCTGCTACAATCAGTGAAGTTAAGATCCTCTCTGAGCCACCCAAAGTCGAGATTCTCTTTTGTGGACATCCACTGCCCACGAATTGGCCCATTGCAGACTGAATTTCACCTCTGCCACACTTCATGTAGCGGAGATAATGGTGATGTTACTGGGCTAACAGTCCAGAACCCCATGCCATGGAGGTGCTGGTGTTGGGCTGGGAAGGATAAGGTCAGAAATCAGATGACACCATCTTACAATCCAACAGGTTTATTTGAAACCACAAGCTTTCAGAGTGCAGCCCCTTCGTCAAACAAACTGTTGGGCTATAACCTGGTGTCATCTGATTTCTGACAATAAAATCTGGAACAGCGAGCTACCCTCATGGTGACTGTGTGACAGTTGCCAACAAAACCCATCTGGTTCACTAATGTCAGAGAATCCCTTACAGTGTGGAAATAGGCTATTCAACTCATCAAGTCTGTACCAGCCCTCTGAAGACCATCCACCCAGACACAGCTCCCTGCCCTAACCCCTGGACTCTATGGGCAATTTAGCTTGGTCAATCCATCTCACAGACAATTGCCCAAATCTGGAATTGAATCCAGGTCCTTGATGATTGAAGGCAGCAGTGCTAACCAATGATTCACTATGCTGGCTCATGGGTCTATGATTTTCCGCCCTTTAGTGAAGGAAATCTGCCATCTTTACCTAGTCTGGCCTACATGTGTTTCCAGATCCACAGCAATGTGAATAGTCTTTAACTGTCCCCTCAGCATTTAGGGGAAGGCAAGTGACTCCCATATTCTGTGAATGAATAGAATAAAATCTGTGGATGGAAGCTTCATTCATGCCATGGATTCAAGCGACTTTCTTAATGATTATGAAATGCCAGGAAGCAATATGTGTTTGTGAATTCAGTCAGCATTGCATACCCTAAACATATCAACCTGGCATGAAGAAAGTCATATTCTTTTCTTGTACTGACCTTTATGCAAAGAACAATGACAGAAGTGGAAGTGAGTTAGTTTTATCATCTAAACGTTGAACTTAACTCTTGTGAAAGTGGAAGGACACCTTTTAGAGGGTCATAAGGAATATGTAAGCTTGCAAAATTGTCTAATCAACCTGTTCAGCCCTGTTACTACACACCTCTTGGAGAAGGTAAGACTTGAACCTTGGCCTCCTGGTTCTGAGATGGGGTACTACCACTACACCCTGTACTGAAGGATGTTTGGTGAAGTAACTGCAAGCGGATCAAGTAGACTGAGAATTAGTTTCACCTATAATTGCACAAGATCACAGCCTAAAAGGGTGTAAAGAAAGAGCTTGTTAGACCACAGCCAAAAGAGAACAAGATCATGGTCAAGTGATAGTACCACAGTCGATTGGAATCCCACAGATCGACAGAATCCTAAACTGACTGAACACCATTTGCTAGGTATCAATGTTGTATTGAAAGCATACATTGCCATCATTATAGCTTCTCTCATTCACTATAAGAACATACGAACTAGGTGCAGCAGTATTCAATTTAGCTCCTCGAGCCTGCTCAGACATGTAATACTATCATTACAGCTCTTATCTCAACCTCAATTCCACTTTCCTGTCTGCTACCTACAACCCTTGAACCCATTTCTAATTAAAAATCTGTCTATCTCCATAAATTTACTCAATGCCTCGGTATCCAATGCACTCTGGGGGAGTGAATTCCACAGATTAACATCCCATTGAAGGAAGTAATTTCTCCATATCTCTGTTTTAAATCTGCTAGCCTTCATCCTAAAACTATGACCTCTCATTCTAGATTGCTTCACATGAAAAAAAAATCCTCTCTATGTACACTTTATCAATCCGCTTTAGCACCTTATATACCTCAATTAGATCTCCTCACATTTTTCTAAGCTCCAGAGAATATTGTCCTAAACTGCCTAATCTCTTTTCATAAGACAAACACCTCTCTCATAGAGTTTGAGAGCTGTTGGCATTGCAGCTTTATTGTCTATCCCTAACTGCCCTTGAGAAAATGTTGGCAAGGCATCTTGTTGAATCCACTCAGCCCATGTGGATGGCAGAACTGTTAGGAAGGGAGTTCCAGGATTTTGACCCAGCAATAGCAAGGGAACAATGACAGAGTTGCTTGTGTGTGAGTCAGTGTGGCTTGAAGTGGAACTTGCAGCTTCGACATTCCCATACATCTGCTGCACTCATCCATCTAGGTGATGACACATGCTGCAGCCACTGTGCATTAATGGTGAAAGAGTGGCTGTTTAATGTGGTGGAGGTTTGCCAGAACCTGTTGGCAGAAAGGCCTGCTGTGTATCTATATAATTTTATGTGACATATCAGTCCATAATCTAAACATCCCTTGCAAGATCAAAAAGATATCTGTTTCTTTCCTCCTATGCTCTGCTCATCTTCAAAGCATTTGATATGCATGCCACATTGATTTGGTCATGCATCTTAGCATTAATACCTGAAGGTTTTGCTATGGCCTTTGATCTCATTGGGATCCTGTTTCTTGCGCTCTAAATTATAGATTAATCAATTGAACTAGAAAAAACTGATGATTAACTTCTAAAATTTTAACAGCTCCAAGAAACTAGCAACTTAAAAACACTTTGAATATGTGTTGAACATAATTTCACTGATGTTGCAGGAAATCAATTATAAAAATATCCTAAAGGATACACGTTGTGAATTTTTACATTAAAAATTTGCACCCTGGTCAATCTTAAACTTTTTAAAAATAATGATAGCTTTTAGTTATAGGGTTCCATCCACATTGGAAAATCTCCACAATACTCCATTGAAATAGGATCAAGCAGATTGTTCCCAAATCCATTGCTAGAAGTTTTGAATAACAGCTTGAGTAAAGAGGTTGGTTTTAAAGATGTTCCTTGAGGATAAGATGAAGTGGGTTGGCTAAGTTTAGAGAAAGCAAATTAAAATGAACAACCTGAAATAGTTAAAATATGTCAACTAATAGTGAGGTGAAGGAAGTTACCAATGCACAAAGGACAAGATTTGAAGAAACGCAGAGATCTTGGAAGGTTGTTGGACTGAAAGAGGCTGCAGAGTTAAAAGAAGTGAGGCCATGGAGACATCTGAACACAAGGGTGAGAATTTTAAACTTCAGACAATGGTGAACTGAAGGTCTCATTGTGGCATGCAATAAAGAGTGCAGATGGAGTTCAGTAAGTATGCAGGATGGTAGTCTATCTGGGAGAGCACAAGTAATAGTTGAAATTAGATTTGACAAAGGCATGGAGGAAGGTTCCACTGAGGATGGGCTGAGGCAAGAACAGAGAGAGGTGATATGATGGTGCAGGGGAATTTGTGATCTTACAAAAAATGGCCTTAATGCTTACGTATGAATTGCTAAAAATGGCATTTTTAAAAATAGCAGGATCCCTGGGATGGTGCTAAGTGTAAGGGTTAAATATGAGGTTGACACTAAGTGGGAAACTTGGAAGCAATGCTGAAGTTTCATCTCAAATGTGAAGAGTCCCAAATATTCCAATTGTTGATTTTTGCCTCCAAACCCTAGTGCTGTGGGTGTTTATTTGTGAAGTATATTGAACACTAGGATTGCTAGACTTGTTGGACAGTGGAGAAAACAGGACACCTGGCAAACAGGCAGGAAATTGTAGCTCAAGTAAATACTCAGCTCTGATTAGATTTAATAGCACAGTTAGTTTGAAAGATTGGACGGCTTTCTCCTCCGCTTGTCTCGGCTCCTATGCACTCAGATAGCTTCAAAGTTTCTATTCTTTATTTGTATAGTCAGATTCCAGTCTATCTATCTGAAAATGAATATCCATCACACTATCGCCCAGCGAGTGTTAATTTTGTAAAAATTAACAGAATTATCAGACTGTCAATGAAGGAATGTGTAAGTAGGTTATGACCACCTAACCATATAGTAACTCAATTGTAACTGAACCTTATATAGTCGACCTCTCTCTTTCTCCTCAGTTATAATACCTGTAAAGAATGTTAGACTTTTGATTTGGTCATTTTGCTCCACAGCTATACTTGCCAAAGTAAAGCAGTGGTTTGCTACTCTTTCTTGAGATTTCTGTCTCAAAGTCTCTCCCATAACACCATAAGAAATAGGAACAGAAGTTGGCCATTTGGCTCCTCAATCCTGCTCCACCATCAAAGGTTTTTCTGACAAAGTTAAATGGGGGCCCATTCAGTTATCAGACCCTCCCGAGCCTCAAATATATGAAAGTATAGGCTTTCACAGCTAAAAAGGCCTTTGGTTTATTTGCTGGATAGAATCAAACTCCAATGTTTGTTTTTTTTTTCATATGTTACTGTACAGAACCAAAGTGCTTTAATGACTATCTATATAAAGAGATTTTATGAGTAAAGTATATTTTTGAAATCTGAAAAAATTAGGGCGCTACCACATTCTTTCTCCTTGACTTGTGTCGAGTGCCTACTTTGTTCATGGTGGCAGAGGACCAACCACTAGTGCGTCTAAAAAGAGGGTGCTCTTGTCTCAACAACTTGTGTTTATTACTTAATAACAGTAACAAATGACTTCAGCTGGATAGACATCGTTACTTCGACTATTGGAAGACATAGTGCTATTCTCCAAATTACCTCATGCAGGACTGTACGAAGTCATCAGATTGGGTGGTGATTGATGCAGTCTTCAACATTAACCTGTTCAGGCCTTATACAGCAGCACTCAGCCTGTTGGCCACATTATGTATGTGCCTTCTATGGCCACAAAATCCAGAATTGGGACTTGAACATAAAGGCTCTTGATCAGAGCTGGGGTCATTACCCAGTGGCCACAAGAACTTTAGGAGGTCTGTAAGGAAGAGAAAATTAAAAACTCTTTCTGCTGGGCATAATGTTTGTCATGAGTCTTCAACTTACAAGGGAAAGCATGATCGTCTGATAAAATACTCACCATGTACCATTATGTCCAATGAGTTTTTAGATTTCATCAAGTCCTTATTTTGTATTTATCTAGTTGTAGCAGTGTAGATGAGAAAAATGATTTTTGAAGAGCCCAAAAAATTTCCAGATGTATTCAAATTCCTTTTCAAAATATGTAACTAACAACATTGTGATGTTTTTATATTTTTCATGGGATGTGAGTATTGTTGGCATATTGTTTATCCATAATTGCCTTGAAGAAGGTGACGGTGAGCTGCCAACTTGAACCATTGTAGTCCCTGAGGTGTAAGTGCACCACAATGATGTTAGGGAGCAAGTTCCAGGACTTCAATTCTATGACACTGAAGGTACAGGGATGTATTTCCAAATCAGAGTGGTGCCCGCCTTGGAGGGGAACTTACATGTTTTGGTAATCCCAAGTATTTGCTGCCCTTCTCCTTCTAAGTGGTAGATGTTATGGGTTTGGATGGTGTGTTGAAGGAACTGTGATGAGTTACTGAAGTGCATCTTATAAGTAGTGTGCACTGTTGTCACTGTGCATCAGTAGTGAAGGGAATGAATGTTGAAAGTGGTGCATTCGGTACCAATCATGCGGGCTGATTTGTACTAGATGATGTCAAGTTTGTTGAGTACTGTGTTCAGCTAGGCAAATAAGGAGTCTTCCATCACATTTCCAATTGTTTCTTGTAGATCGTGGATCCCCATTGAAGAGCCAGGTTGTGGATTACCTGCTGCAGAGTTCCAAACTTTTAACTTGTTCTTGTAGCCACTGTATTCATTTGTGTGGTCCAGTTCAGTTTCTCAACAATGGTAGTTTCAACATGTTGATCATGTAGGATTCAGAGAAGGTCATTTCACTGAGTATCAAGGTGAGATGATTAGATTCTCTCTTATCAGAGATAGTCATTGTGTGGCATGATTTGTGCTGTCATTTATGTTGTCATGGATATTGTGCAGGTCTTCTGCAAATGGATATGACTGCTTGTGTCTCTGTTAAATTGTCAAAGGTGTTAAACATTGTGCAATTATCAGCAACAATCCCATTTCTGACTTTATGATGGATTTAAAGTAATCAATAAAGAAGCTGAAGGTTTTGAGCTCAGGGTGCTACCCTGAGGAACTTCTGAAGAGATGTCCCATGACTGAGATGATTGATCCCCCACAATCACAGCTATTTGTTTTTGTGTGGATATAACTCTAATTAGTGGAAGGTTTCTCCCAATTCTCATTTACTTCACTTGTGCCTGGGCTCCTTGAGGCCAGTCTTAGACAAGTGCTACATTGAGGTCAAGGGCATTCATTTTCACCTTCCCTTTTAAGTTCTGCTCTTTTGTCCATATTTGGGGTTGACTGTGTAAGAGAATTGAAAATGTTTATGTCATTTACAATCAACAGTCCTCATTTTTGAGCTAATATGTGTCTTGACCGCAACATCTATTTCATAGTGAAAGGAGGTTGAGTGGTTCCCCAATAAAGGGAGGTGACAGCCTAGTGTATTATCTCTGGGATGTTAATCCGGAGGCCCAGATAATGTCCTGGATGCCTGGGTTCGAATCCCACCATGGGAGATGGTGGAATTTGAATTCAATAACAATGTAACATTAAGAGACTAATGATGATCATGAACCCGCTGTTGATTGTCAGGATGAACCCCTCTGGTTCACAAATGTCCTTTAGGGAAGGAAACTGCCATTCTTATCTGGTCAGACCTGCATGTGACTCCAGAAGCACAGCACTGTAGTTGACTCTTAATGCTCTCTGTTCAGTTAATTATGAGCAAGAATGCTGGCTTAGCCAGTAATGCCCTTATCCCAAGAATGAATATAAACTCTGGCCAACCGACTGGTCTTGCTAGCCTCATTGCTGAACTCAAGCAGTAGAGGAAATCTATTGAGGCTACCTATGACATGAGGACTGATAGAAATGTTTACAGCAAGCCCCCACACACAGCAATATAAGAACCAGATCACCTATTTTATTGTGAATTTGACAGGGAGGTAACTAATGTCCAGTGCAATGGGAATTACTCTGTGGTCTTCAAAACAAAACTGTGAAATATTTCACATTCACCTGAGAGGACAGACAAGCTGTGATTATACATCTCATGTGAAATTTGGCACGTCAGAGCTCAGCAGTCATTCTGTACTGCACTGGAGTGCAGTTCAGATTTACACGCCCATGTATCAGAGGCTGAATTGAACAATTTTCTTATTCCTTAAATTGTTCTGACTCACAGGCAAGGGGTTTACGAACATGAGTCACAGCTGATATAGTACAAGACAGAAAAGAGAGCAGCAGGTTACAGTCTTTGGCATTTTGATGCAGAAATGATGTTATGCTCTGCAATTTCTGGTGAAGAACCAAAATGGTAACACCAATGTTGAAACATGTTGGTGAAACACTGAAGAAACTCTTGAAGATTGCATGATACCAATAAATTGTAGGATAAAGGATAGGGCACAAAGGAGTGCTCCATTCTTGTCTTTGATTCTTTGGAAAAAATGCATTATTAGATTAGAATGAGAAATTCAACACAACTTATGGGGGAAAGAGAAAAAAGGTAACACTAAGATGTAATCAATGCTTGAAACAGTAAGGAAATATCTAATAGCTAACCAAACTCCAGTCACATGTAAGTTTACACTGATTCCTTTGTCAGCGAAAACAGAAAGAACATTTGTGCTGAAAGTTTTGTGACTCTCTGTTGGTGGCATTATGTTTCCCTAAAGATTCTTTGCTGTTGATTGCATCTGGTTATTATGCAAAAAAATTGAGCTTTGAAGTCCGGGGTGACTGGTATGAAATTATTGTATCTGGATAAATTAACATTTAACAACGTGGAATTTGTATGTGCGATGTGTTATTTTTCAGTCTGAGCTGGTTCTTGCATTACAATTCAATTTGCTTTGCTGCCTTCTTGCCAGAAACTGTTTACAACATTTTGCCTCTCTCCCAAGTGTTGACCAAGACAAGGTATAATAGGCTATTCAACATTATAGGGCAACAGAGTTGAGACAAATCCTATTTTCCCCCAGTGCTGACAAAAGTGCAGGGATGGGGTTGGTCTGGGTGGGATGCTCTTTGGAGCAGACTCAATGGGCAGAATAGCCCCTATCTGCACTGTAGGGATTCTATGAACAGATTTGCCACCTTAGGTACATCTTACAGAGTAGCCCTCATAGTTCACTATTAATTATTTGTGAATGAACTCAACATGCTACTGACACAAGCAAACAGCTTCTGTAAAATAATCCTTGTGTGGTTAACTATTGGTGCTCAATAGAACTTCCCTTTTCTGATAAGAAACAAGTCAGGGCCAGAGTCCAGCTATTCCATAAACAGACAGGCTTTCATTGGAAAGATGATCCAGTGAAATTTTAACCAACTTGTTCCAACAGTTTTAGTGGTTAGCATTCCAGCCTGGAATGTCCAATAGCCCAAATAGTTCCATTGCTCACACTCCCAACCCTGGTTCAGAAAGGAATGATTTTAAGTCCCATTCAAGACCTTTAGTGCAAAAAAATTAAGACCGACTCCAATGAAGTGCTATGGGAGTATTGCACTGATGCAAGTGTCATCTTCTGTTTTAAATATTAAAGCAGTGCACCCTCTAATGTGGTTGCAAAACATCCTAAGGTGCCATTTAGAAGAGGAGCAGGGGAATTACCCCTGGTAGCCAAACTAATATTTATTCTTCAATTAATGTTAAACAAAATAGATTATTTAGCCAGTATCACATTTTTGGTGAGAGGTTACTGCATAATGACTGACAGCTTTCCTACATTACACCAGTGGCTACACTTTGAAAGTACTTCAATGGTTATGAAGTATATTGAAATGTCTGGTGGATCTGAAAGACACTAGAGAAATTCAAGTCTATTTCAAGGCTCTCATTGGAACCATTCTGATTCAAGATTGGAATTAGTACACTCCAGGGATGATTGCTTTATTCTAGTAAAGACTGTGGATTGTAAGATATTCCAAAGACACAATCTCCATCAGCTAGAAGGACAATGTTAGCAGACACAAGAGAACACTACCAACACTTACAGATTCCCCTCCAAATCACATATTAAGTTGACTTGGAACTATATTGCCATTGCTTCACTGTTGCTGGTCAGCATTCTGAAGCCCCCGTTCTAACAGCGTTGCAGATGTATGTACTTCACAAGGACTTCAGTAAGAAGGCAGCTTATCAGCAAGTTGACGAGGGCCAATAAACGTCAGTAATATCCACATCCATGTAAAAAATTGAAGGCCTCAAAGTGACTCAAATGATATTTCAACTGATGTGGTTTACATTGTGTTTACAGCACAGGAACAGGGTTACATCATGAATTTTACTGAAATCTTTCCAAGAATATTGTTTTCCATTAAATCCCCCTTATCACTGGGAGATGGACAGAAGGCACACCCTTCCTACGCTAATTTAAAGATATAATCCATATATAGTGTCATACCAGCAGAGATAATTCTGCACCATATTCCAAGCAGTGCACTCTCTCCAGCCACTGCACCTTTAATGCCATAGTGCTTTCTGAAATGTTATTTATTACTGTATCCTTCATCCTGAAGCCTTGAGCTCTTTGTTGGACAACCATCAATTATTCTTGTCTCAGTGACAATGTCCACAAATAAGATGTATTCAGTTCTGAAGAAGGTCGCTTCACTCAAAATGTTAACCCTCTCTCCACAGGTGCTGCCCGACATATTGAGTTTATCCGACAATTTCTGTTTTTGTTTCAGATCTTTGACATCTGTCGTTCTATCTTTTATTTAAGACGTATCAGGCAGATCATTTGATAACTACACAGTTGAGATTAATTCTCCTCTCTGCTTATGTAGAGACACAGAGCTATAGAAAACATCACTTAGCTATTGTGTGGGGGGAATGAATGATGAGTCATTTTCCCATTCCCATTCCAGGATGACACCCATTGCTGCTTCAGTTCAAAATGGAAATGAAACCTGGTAACATGCCAGCCTGTAAGGTTCAGCTATGCCCTGAATAAACTCAATAAGCAATGTGGAAGCAACAAATCACATTTCAGAGGCATATACTTGAACGATTAATTGTAAAATTCAGTTCAGCAGCTAAGTTTGAGTTCACGGCAGCAGTCTTTTGAAAAGCAACATGTTCTGATCATTAGTCACCAATGATGAGCAACAGATATCAGAAAAGTACAAAATTCCTGATTTGGGAAAATGCTGAGTTCCAAGAGGGATGATGGGCTGGAAGAAAGCGCAGAGATGGTGACGTGTGAGGCCACAAATAACTTTGAACAGCAGAAAACTTTAAATGCAATGTTACTGGAATGGGAATCAGGTTCTTGAGTAGAGGGATGAGGAATGGATAGGGATTGGAACAAGTCCAGACAAAAACAATTGTATAGATGAGTCCAAGATTTTTTTCCAAAGGCAGAAAAATGGGAGGCTAGTTTAGAAGAAATTGGAAGAATTAATCCCCAACCAATCCCCGTATTCTGGTTTCTATAAATTTGAGATCATGTAAGCTTGGTTACTCATGTCCCCGTGCACCCCTGTTATCAAGCACCTCCTTGATCTCATCCCTATCTCTATTGTCTCCAGCACCACAAACCTCTAATTCTGTCATTTTGTGTATCTCTGATTTTATCTGCTCCACCATTGTTGGCTACATCATCAATTCCCAAGCCCCTGAGCTCTTAAATTCCTACCTAATTCTCCTAATAAAGCCAGGTCCGCCACTCCACATGCGGCTTGCTCTCAATGCCATGCCAATGCTGCCACTGAAAAGAAGGAAAAAAAGACCAAAGAAACTACAGTGAAGGGAAAGAAGAGAAGCAAAAGTAAAGAAGGAAAGCAGATGGGAGAGGATTGATCTCAGGCCAGAGCCAGCAAGTAGCCCCATTACTCTGCTGCCATCTTGCTCCGGGAGATACATGGTTTTAGTCTTTTGATAATTAATTATTGCTACAAATGCTCTTCAATTGCTGGATGTCAGACAAATAGCATGCCAAATAATGGGAAGTGGATGGGACAAGTCTGCTGGTGGGGAGATGGCAACTGGGTGCTGTCAATGTGGAATTGAATGCTGTATTTTAAGATAATTTTGTCGATGGGCAGTCTGTTGATAAGAGGTGAGTGGATATCAAGGACAGATACTTGGAAGCAATTAAGAGTGAAGTACAGGAGTGAGAAGAGAAGGAGGTTTTCTATTGAGGAATAGATAAGAATGCATCCCACACTTGGGCTGGATGCCAAACCTCACAGACAGCTGGCTTGTTAACTTGTGACCTGCAGACTATGTCC